>NW_025779850.1:0-48768 GCF_021130785.1 Homalodisca vitripennis
AACCCCCTGGGTAGACTTCATCCCCCGGTAACGTTTAACCACCCGCCCTGGGAATTTGTTTTTCAATATGGGACTCCAGGACAATATCCTGACGAAATTAAACCCTCCTCTTGTCCTTAACCTCCTTAACATTAATCACCCACCCAGCGGAATTTCTCTCGCCTTCGTGACTAGATAGTCTCCTGGTGATATTTTTAAAACCCCCTGTTTTCGACTTAAAAACTACTGCCTTGAGGTCGGTTTTTATTATGTTCTATCACCATAAACAATTTCAAGATAGCTGACCCGTGCAGGGACTTTTCCTCCCGGAGCGTCATTTCTGGCTAAACCATAGGTCGATGAGATCAGATCTGAGGTGCACAAAATCGAAAGACAAAAATTAAAATTTGACCAACAAGAAAGGTCCAGCTCACTTTTTGTCGTATCTCTAACGGTTTAACCGCAAAATGCCCCTCACGAAACGTCAAAAAGTTTTTACGAATCCGGAAAAAAATCTATTGAAAAAGGTCAATATTTTTAAATCCCTTGTCATTTATACTTAATGACGCCGGACTTAACCAGTCACCGATTTTCCGCTTATTCCCCGGATATTTGCAAGCGTTTTACCTTTGGGGGCCTGGGGGCCGTAGCCCCCAGCGAGCCGAAGGCGCAGTCCTAATATTATATACGCAACCGCATGTGTATACTGACTGACTGACTCACACACTCGACCTCACGTATACTAAATTTCTAACCTAGCTTCCAGGATGAGTTAGAGACTTGAAATTTGGTACACAGATAGCTATTCTCCACGTGTAACCACCAGGAAATACCCGAAAAGTGAGAATTTTTTTCATTTTCAAACCCCTCAAAAAAATTCCCAAAAAGATCGCGCATTCTTTCACGACGCCCTTGCAAGAGCATTTTTTGTAAGCCCGATAAGCGGGGGGCGAACCGTTTTGGAGCTAGCTCGGAATCTGACGGAAAATTCATAGTCATGAATGAAGTGAACTACAAAAAAAGGTCTAATGGACTTTTTGCTCTATCATTCCATTGGTTAAGCGAGACAAAAACGCTCGAACATTTGAAATTCCAGAGATTTTTTCGATAGAAAATAATGTTTCAAGCAAGCCCGATAGCGGCCGAACCCGTTGGTCGTAGCTCAAAATCTTGATTGACACACCATCAAATTAGCCAAATTGTCTGCGATCTACCAGAACAAGGTCCAGTATATCTTTTGCCCTATCTCGAGTTGGTGTTAGGGCCGAAAAAACGTGATTATGTACAATTTTGGAGTTGTAACCTTTTACTCGCGTAGAACTTTTTGTTTTTGGGGTCGATTAGCGGTGCGAAACAACCATTTGGTCGGGAGGGTCAAAATAAGACTAACGTTTTTATTTATAGGAAATAAGATGACCTACCAAAAAAAGGTTCCAGTGACTGTTTTAACTAATATTTTTTTCCCTTAAGTTTGACCGCCAACAACGCGAATTTAAGTTGAAAAATATTGGAGACATTTTCGCCTAAAAATTTACATTCCGGGCTTGAGATAGCGGCTAAACGGTTTAGGTCGTAACTGCAAAACAAATTTTAAACGGGATTATAGGAAATAGTCACGTAGATCTACAGACAAAGGTTCCTCAGTGACTTCGGGAGTTGGACTGAGCGTTTGCTAGAGAGCGTCAATAGTAGATAGGCGACAGAGAGGAAATATTTATTATGTTCACCAGACATCAATACCCTCTAAAAAAGGCCACAAGTGTTGTGTCATTAAACCCCCGCGTCAATATTTAAAACCCCCCCCCGGGGATATCCTGGATATGACCTGATAACCTCCTGTTAGCATTTCAAACCGCTCCCCTGATTCATGTTAACCCCTCTCCTGGTAACATTAAACCCACCCCCAGGGAATTTCCTGCCAATGACCTCATGTTCCGAATTTCCCAGTCCACCAAATCCTCTTAAACCCCCCCCTGGGAAGATCCTGGTATGCACCCAGATAACCCCCTGGAGACTTATTCCACCCCCCGGTAAACGTTAACCCCCCCCCTTGGGAATTTTGTTCATCATGACCAGACAATATCCTGACGAAATTAAAACCCCCTCTTGTCTTAACCTCCTTAACATTAATCACCCACCCAGGGAATTTCTCGCCTTGACTAGATAGTCCTCCTGGTGATATTAAACCCCCTGTTCGACTTAAAATACTGCCTTGAGGTCGGTTTTTATTATGTTTATACTAAACAATTCAAGATAGCTGACCCGTGCAGACTTTTCTCCCGAGCTCATTTCTGGCTAAACCATAGGTCGTAGATCAGATCTGAGGGCACAATCGAAAGACAAAATTAAATTTCCAACAAGAAAGGTCCAGTCACTTTTTGTCGTATCTCTAACGGTTTAACCGCAAAATGCCCTCAAAGTCAAAAGTTTTTACGAATCCGGAAAAAAATCAATGAAAAAAGGTCAATTTTTAAATCCCTTTGTCCATTTACTTAATGTCCGGACTTATGACCAGTTCACGCGAATTCCGCTTAATCCCCGAATTTGCAAGCGTTTATTCACTTTGGGGGCCTGGGGGCGTCAATAGCCCCCTAGCGAGCCGAAGGCGAGTCCTAATATATATACAACCGCATGTGTAACTGACTGGACTGACTGACTCACTCACTCACTCACGTATACTAATTCTAACCTACTTCCAGATGAGTTAGAGACTTGAAATTTGGTACACAGATAGCTTTCCACGTGTAACCACCAGGGAAAAATCCCGAAAAGTGAGAATTTTTTCATTTTCAACCCCTCAAAAAAATTCCCAAAAAATCGCGCATTCTTCACCCCTGCAGGCATTTTTTGTAAGCCCGATAGCGGGCGAAACCGTTGGAGCTAGCTCGGATCTGACGGAAAATTCATGGTCAGGAATGAAGTGAACTACAAAAAAGGTCTAATGACTTTTTGCTCTATCTTCCATGGTTAAGCGACAAAACGCTCGAACATTTGAAATTCCAGAGATTTTTTCGATAAAAATAATTGTTTCAAGCCCGGATAGCGGCCGAACCGTTGGTCGTAGCTCAAATCTGATTGACCCATCAAATTAGCAAATTGCGCGATCTACAGAAAAGGTCCAGTAATCTTTTGCCTTATCTCGATTGGTTTGGCCGAAAAACGTGATTATGTACAATTTTGTTGTAACTTTTACGCGAAACTTTTGTTTTTTGGGGTCGATAGCGGCGAAACCATTGGTCGGAGGTCAAAATAAGACTAACGTTTTATTTAGGAAATAAGATGACCTACAAAAAAAGGTCCAGTGACTTTTTACTATATTTCCCTTAGTTTGACCGCAAAACGCGATTAAGTGAAAATATTGGACATTTTCGCCTAAAAATTTACATTCCGGGCTTGATTAGCGGGCTAAACGGTTGGTCGTAACTCAAAACAAATTTTAAACGGGATTTAGGAAATCACGTGATCTACAGAAAAGGTTCAGTGACTTCGGGAGTTGGCTGAGCGTTAGCTAAGCGTCAATAGTAGATAGGGACAGAGGAATATTTATTATGTTCACAGACACAATACCCTCTAAAAAAGGCCCAAGTGTGTCATTAACCCCCGGTAATATTAACCCCCCCCGGGGATTTCCTGGTATGACCTGATAACCTCCTGTACATTCAACCCCCTGATGTGTTAACCCCCCTGGTAACATTAAACCCCCCCAGGGAATTTCCTGCCATGACCTCATGTCCGAATTTTACCAGTCACCAAATCTCTTAACCCCCCCCCCCCTGGGAAGATCCTGGTATGACCAGATAACCCCCTGGAGACTTATCCCCCGGTAACGTTAACCCCCCCTGGGAATTTTGTTCATATGACCAGACAATATCCTGACGAAATTAAACCCCCTCTTGTCCTTAACCTCCTTAACATTAATCACCCCACCCAGGGAATTTCTCGCCTTGACTAGATAGTCTCCTGGTGATATTATTAAACCCCCTGTTCGACTTAAAATACTGCCCTTGAGGTCGGTTTTTATTATGTTTATACTAAACAATTCAAGATAGCTGACCCGTGCAGACTTTTCTCCCGAGCTCATTTCTGGCTAAACCATAGGTCGTAGATCAGATCTGAGGGGCACAATCGAAAGACAAAATTAAATTTCCAACAAGAAAGGTCCAGTCACTTTTTGTCGTATCTCTAACGGTTTAACCGCAAAATGCCCTCAAAGTCAAAAGTTTTTACGAATCCGGAAAAAAAAAATCTATGAAAAAGGTTCAATTTTTAAATCCCTTGTCATTTACTTAATGTCCGGACTTAACCAGGTCACCGAATTCCGCTTATCCCCGAATTTTGCAAGCGTTTACTTTGGGGGGGCCTGGGGGCGTAGCCCCCAGCGAGCCGAAGGCGAGTCTAATATATATACAACCGCATGTGTAACTGACTGACTGACTGACTCACTCACTCACGTATACTAATTCTAACCTACTTCCAGATGAGTTAGAGACTTGAAAATTTGGTACACAGATAGCTTTCCACGTGTAACCACCAGGAAAATCCCGAAAAGTGAGAATTTTTCATTTTCAACCCCTCAAAAAAATTCCCCAAAAAATCGGCGCATTCTTCACCCCTGCAGGCATTTTTTGTAAGCCCGATAGCGGGCGAACCGTTGGAGCTAGCTCGGATCTGACGGAAAATTCATGGTCAGGAATGAAGTGAACTACAAAAAAGGTCTAATGACTTTTTGCTCTATCTTCCATGGTTAAGCGACAAAACGCTCGAACATTTGAAATTCCAGAGATTTTTTCGATAAAAATAATGTTTCAAGCCCGATAGCGGCCGAACCGTTGGTCGTAGCTCAAATCTGATTGACCCATCAAATTAGCAAATTGCGCGATCTACAGAAAAGGTCCAGTAATCTTTTGCCCTATCTCGATTGGTTTGGCCGAAAAAAAAAAACGTGATTATGTACAATTTTGTTGTAACTTTTACGCGAAACTTTTGTTTTTGGGGTCGATAGCGGCGAAAACCATTGGTCGGAGGTCAAAATAAGACTAACGTTTTATTTAGGAAATAAGATGACCTACAAAAAAGGTCCAGTGACTTTTTACTATATTTCCCTTAGTTTGACCGCAAAACGCGATTAAGTGAAAATATTGGACATTTTCGCCTAAAAAATTTACATTCCGGGCTTGATAGCGGCTAAACGGTTGGTCGTAACTCAAAACAAATTTTAAACGGGATTTAGGAAATCACGTGATCTACAGAAAAGGTTCAGTGACTTCGGGAGTTGGCTGAGCGTTAGCTAAGCGTCAATAGTAGATAGGGACAGAGGAATATTTATTATGTTCACAGACACAATACCCTCTAAAAAAGGCCCAAGTGTGTCATTAACCCCCCGGTAATATTAACCCCCCCCCCCCGGGGATTTCCTGGTATGACCTGATAACCTCCTGTACATTCAACCCCCTGATGTGTTAACCCCCCTGGTAACATTAAACCCCCCCAGGGAATTTCCTGCCATGACCTCATGTCCGAATTTTACCAGTCACCAAATCTCTTAACCCCCCCCCCCTGGGAAGATCCTGGTATGACCAGATAACCCCCTGGAGACTTATCCCCCGGTAACGTTAACCCCCCCTGGGAATTTGTTCATATGACCAGACAATATCCTGACGAAATTAAACCCCCTCTTGTCTTAACCTCCTTAACATTAATCACCCACCCAGGGAATTTCTCGCCTTGACTAGATAGTCTCCTGGTGATATTAAACCCCCTGTTCGACTTAAAAATACTGCCTTGAGGTCGGTTTTTATTATGTTTATACTAAACAATTCAAGATAGCTGACCCGTGCAGACTTTTCTCCCGAGCTCATTTCTGGCTAAACCATAGGTCGTAGATCAGATCTGAGGGCACAATCGAAAGACAAAATTAAATTTCCAACAAGAAAGGTCCAGTCACTTTTTGTCGTATCTCTAACGGTTTAACCGCAAAATGCCCTCAAAAGTCAAAAGTTTTTACGAATCCGGAAAAAAATCTATGAAAAAGGTCAATTTTTAAATCCCTTGTCATTTACTTAATGTCCGGACTTAACCAGTCACCGAATTCCGCTTATCCCCGAATTTGCAAGCGTTTACTTTGGGGGCCTGGGGGCGTAGCCCCCAGCGAGCCGAAGGCGAGTCTAATATATATACAACCGCATGTGTAACTGACTGACTGACTGACTGACTCACTCACTCACGTATACTAATTCTAACCTACTTCCAGATGAGTTAGAGACTTGAAATTTGGTACACAGATAGCTTTCCACGTGTAACCACCAGGAAAATCCCGAAAAGTGAGAATTTTTCATTTTCAACCCCTCAAAAAAATTCCCAAAAAATCGCGCATTCTTCACCCCTGCAGGCATTTTTTGTAAGCCCGATAGCGGGCGAACCGTTGGAGCTAGCTCGGATCTGACGGAAAATTCATGGTCAGGAATGAAGTGAACTACAAAAAAGGTCTAATGACTTTTTGCTCTATCTTCCATGGTTTAAGCGACAAAACGCTCGAACATTTGAAATTCCAGAGATTTTTTCGATAAAAATAATGTTTCAAGCCCGATAGCGGCCGAACCGTTGGTCGTAGCTCAAATCTGATTGACCCATCAAATTAGCAAATTGCGCGATCTACAGAAAAGGTCCAGTAATCTTTTGCCCTATCTCGATTGGTTTGGCCGAAAAACGTGATTATGTACAATTTTGTTGTAACTTTTACGCGAAACTTTTGTTTTTGGGGTCGATAGCGGCGAAACCATTGGTCGGAGGTCAAAATAAGACTAACGTTTTATTTAGGAAATAAGATGACCTACAAAAAAGGTCCAGTGACTTTTTACTATATTTCCCTTAGTTTGACCGCAAAACGCGATTAAGTGAAAATATTGGACATTTTCGCCTAAAAATTTACATTCCGGGCTTGATAGCGGCTAAACGGTTGGTCGTAACTCAAAACAAATTTTAAACGGGATTTAGGAAATCACGTGATCTACAGAAAAGGTTCAGTGACTTCGGGAGTTGGCTGAGCGTTAGCTAAGCGTCAATAGTAGATAGGGACAGAGGAATATTTATTATGTTCACAGACACAATACCCTCTAAAAAAGGCCCAAGTGTGTCATTAACCCCCGGTAATATTAACCCCCCCCCCGGGGATTTCCTGGTATGACCTGATAACCTCCTGTACATTCAACCCCCTGATGTGTTAACCCCCCTGGTAACATTAAACCCCCCAGGGAATTTCCTGCCATGACCTCATGTCCGAATTTTACCAGTCACCAAATCTCTTAACCCCCCCCCCTGGGAAGATCCTGGTATGACCAGATAACCCCCTGGAGACTTATCCCCCGGTAACGTTAACCCCCCCTGGGAATTTGTTCATATGACCAGACAATATCCTGACGAAATTAAACCCCCTCTTGTCTTAACCTCCTTAACATTAATCACCCACCCAGGGAATTTCTCGCCTTGACTAGATAGTCTCCTGGTGATATTAAACCCCCTGTTCGACTTAAAATACTGCCTTGAGGTCGGTTTTTATTATGTTTATACTAAACAATTCAAGATAGCTGACCCGTGCAGACTTTTCTCCCGAGCTCATTTCTGGCTAAACCATAGGTCGTAGATCAGATCTGAGGGCACAATCGAAAGACAAAATTAAATTTCCAACAAGAAAGGTCCAGTCACTTTTTGTCGTATCTCTAACGGTTTAACCGCAAAATGCCCTCAAAGTCAAAAGTTTTTACGAATCCGGAAAAAAAAAATCTATGAAAAAGGTCAATTTTTAAATCCCTTGTCATTTACTTAATGTCCGGACTTAACCAGTCACCGAATTCCGCTTATCCCCGAATTTGCAAGCGTTTACTTTGGGGGCCTGGGGGCGTAGCCCCCAGCGAGCCGAAGGCGAGTCTAATATATATACAACCGCATGTGTAACTGACTGACTGACTGACTGACTCACTCACTCACGTATACTAATTCTAACCTACTTCCAGATGAGTTAGAGACTTGAAATTTGGTACACAGATAGCTTTCCACGTGTAACCACCAGGAAAATCCCGAAAAGTGAGAATTTTTCATTTTCAAACCCCTCAAAAAAATTCCCAAAAAATCGCGCATTCTTCACCCCTGCAGGCATTTTTTGTAAGCCCGATAGCGGGCGAACCGTTGGAGCTAGCTCGGATCTGACGGAAAATTCATGGTCAGGAATGAAGTGAACTACAAAAAAGGTCTAATGACTTTTTGCTCTATCTTCCATGGTTAAGCGACAAAACGCTCGAACATTTGAAATTCCAGAGATTTTTTCGATAAAAATAATGTTTCAAGCCCGATAGCGGCCGAACCGTTGGTCGTAGCTCAAATCTGATTGACCCATCAAATTAGCAAATTGCGCGATCTACAGAAAAGGTCCAGTAATCTTTTGCCCTATCTCGATTGGTTTGGCCGAAAAAAACGTGATTATGTACAATTTTGTTGTAACTTTTACGCGAAACTTTTGTTTTTTGGGGTCGATAGCGGCGAAACCATTGGTCGGAGGTCAAAATAAGACTAACGTTTTATTTAGGAAATAAGATGACCTACAAAAAAGGTCCAGTGACTTTTTACTATATTTCCCTTAGTTTGACCGCAAAACGCGATTAAGTGAAAATATTGGACATTTTCGCCTAAAAATTTACATTCCGGGCTTGATAGCGGCTAAACGGTTGGTCGTTAACTCAAAACAAATTTTAAACGGGATTTAGGAAATCACGTGATCTACAGAAAAAGGTTCAGTGACTTCGGGAGTTGGCTGAGCGTTAGCTAAGCGTCAATAGTAGATAGGGACAGAGGAATATTTATTATGTTCACAGACACAATACCCTCTAAAAAAGGCCCAAGTGTGTCATTAACCCCCGGTAATATTAACCCCCCCCCCGGGGATTTCCTGGTATGACCTGATAACCTCCTGTACATTCAACCCCCTGATGTGTTAACCCCCCTGGTAACATTAAACCCCCCCAGGGAATTTCCTGCCATGACCTCATGTCCGAATTTTACCAGTCACCAAATCTCTTAACCCCCCCCCCCTGGGAAGATCCTGGTATGACCAGATAACCCCCTGGAGACTTATCCCCCGGTAACGTTAACCCCCCCTGGGAATTTGTTCATATGACCAGACAATATCCTGACGAAAATTAAACCCCCTCTTGTCTTAACCTCCTTAACATTAATCACCCACCCAGGGAATTTCTCGCCTTGACTAGATAGTCTCCTGGTGATATTAAACCCCCTGTTCGACTTAAAATACTGCCTTGAGGTCGGTTTTTATTATGTTTATACTAAACAATTCAAGATAGCTGACCCGTGCAGACTTTTCTCCCGAGCTCATTTCTGGCTAAACCATAGGTCGTAGATCAGATCTGAGGGCACAATCGAAAGACAAAATTAAATTTCCAACAAGAAAGGTCCAGTCACTTTTTGTCGTATCTCTAACGGTTTAACCGCAAAATGCCCTCAAAGTCAAAAGTTTTTACGAATCCGGAAAAAAATCTATGAAAAAGGTCAATTTTTAAATCCCTTGTCATTTACTTAATGTCCGGACTTAACCAGTCACCGAATTCCGCTTATCCCCGAATTTGCAAGCGTTTACTTTGGGGGCCTGGGGGCGTAGCCCCCAGCGAGCCGAAGGCGAGTCTAATATATATACAACCGCATGTGTAACTGACTGACTGACTGACTGACTCACTCACTCACGTATACTAATTCTAACCTACTTCCAGATGAGTTAGAGACTTGAAATTTGGTACACAGATAGCTTTCCACGTGTAACCACCAGGAAAAATCCCGAAAAGTGAGAATTTTTCATTTTCAACCCCTCAAAAAAAATTCCCAAAAAATCGCGCATTCTTCACCCCTGCAGGCATTTTTTGTAAGCCCGATAGCGGGCGAACCGTTGGAGCTAGCTCGGATCTGACGGAAAATTCATGGTCAGGAATGAAGTGAACTACAAAAAAGGTCTAATGACTTTTTGCTCTATCTTCCATGGTTAAGCGACAAAACGCTCGAACATTTGAAATTCCAGAGATTTTTTCGATAAAAAATAATGTTTCAAGCCCGATAGCGGCCGAACCGTTGGTCGTAGCTCAAATCTGATTGACCCATCAAATTAGCAAATTGCGCGATCTACAGAAAAGGTCCAGTAATCTTTTGCCCTATCTCGATTGGTTTGGCCGAAAAAACGTGATTATGTACAATTTTGTTGTAACTTTTACGCGAAACTTTTGTTTTTGGGGTCGATAGCGGCGAAACCATTGGTCGGAGGTCAAAATAAGACTAACGTTTTATTTAGGAAATAAGATGACCTACAAAAAAGGTCCAGTGACTTTTTACTATATTTCCCTTAGTTTGACCGCAAAACGCGATTAAGTGAAAATATTGGACATTTTCGCCTAAAAATTTACATTCCGGGCTTGATAGCGGCTAAACGGTTGGTCGTAACTCAAAAACAAATTTTAAACGGGATTTAGGAAATCACGTGATCTACAGAAAAGGTTCAGTGACTTCGGGAGTTTGGCTGAGCGTTAGCTAAGCGTCAATAGTAGATAGGGACAGAGGAATATTTATTATGTTCACAGACACAATACCCTCTAAAAAAGGCCCAAGTGTGTCATTAACCCCCGGTAATATTAACCCCCCCCCCCCGGGGATTTCCTGGTATGACCTGATAACCTCCTGTACATTCAACCCCCTGATGTGTTAACCCCCCTGGTAACATTAAACCCCCCCAGGGAATTTCCTGCCATGACCTCATGTCCGAATTTTACCAGTCACCAAATCTCTTAACCCCCCCCCCCCCTGGGAAGATCCTGGTATGACCAGATAACCCCCTGGAGACTTATCCCCCCGGTAACGTTAACCCCCCCTGGGAATTTGTTCATATGACCAGACAATATCCTGACGAAATTAAACCCCCTCTTGTCTTAACCTCCTTAACATTAATCACCCACCCAGGGAATTTCTCGCCTTGACTAGATAGTCTCCTGGTGATATTAAACCCCCTGTTCGACTTAAAATACTGCCTTGAGGTCGGTTTTTATTATGTTTATACTAAACAATTCAAGATAGCTGACCCGTGCAGACTTTTCTCCCGAGCTCATTTCTGGCTAAACCATAGGTCGTAGATCAGATCTGAGGGCACAATCGAAAGACAAAATTAAATTTCCAACAAGAAAGGTCCAGTCACTTTTTGTCGTATCTCTAACGGTTTAACCGCAAAATGCCCTCAAAGTCAAAAGTTTTTACGAATCCGGAAAAAAATCTATGAAAAAGGTCAATTTTTAAATCCCTTGTCATTTACTTAATGTCCGGACTTAACCAGTCACCGAATTCCGCTTATCCCCGAATTTGCAAGCGTTTACTTTGGGGGGCCTGGGGGCGTAGCCCCCAGCGAGCCGAAGGCGAGTCTAATATATATACAGCCCGCATGTGTAACTGACTGACTGACTCACTCACTCACGTATACTAATTCTAACCTACTTCCAGATGAGTTAGAGACTTGAAATTTTGCACACAGATAGCATTTTCCACGTATAACCAACAGGAAAAAGTCTGAAAACCGGGAATTTTTTAATTTTAAATCCCTCAAAAAAATTCGCAAAAAAAACGCGCATTTTTTACCCTTGCAGGCCTTTTTTGTAAGCCCGATAGCGGGCGAACCGTTGGAGCTAGCTCGGATCTGACGGAAAATCGTTAGTCAGGAATGAAGTGAACTACAAAAAAGGTCCAGTGACTTTTTGCTCTATCTTCCATGGTTTAAGCGACAAAACGCTCGAATATTTGACATTCCAGAGATTTTTTCGATAAAAATAATGTTTCGAGCCCGATAGCGGCCGAACCGTTGGTCGTAGCTCAAATCTGATTGACCCATCAAATTAGCAAATTGCGCGATCTACAGAAAAGGTCCAGTAACTTTTTGCCCTATCTCGATTGGTTTGGCCGAAAAAAACGTGATTATGTACAATTTTTTTGTAACTTTTCACGTGAAAAACTTTTGTTTTTGGGGTCGATAGCGGCGAAACAATTGGTCGGAGGTCAAAATAAATCAAACTAAAGGTTTTATTTAGGAAATAAGATGATCTACCAAAAAAGGTCCAGTGACTTTTTACTATATTTCCATTAGTTTGACCGCAAAACGCGATTAAGTGAAAATATTGGAAATTTTCGCCTACAAATTTACATTCCGGGCTTGATAGCGGCCTCTAAACGGTTAGTCGTAGCTCAAAAACACGTCATTTAATAAGTTTTTAGTAAACGACGTGTTCTACAAAAAAAGTCTAGTAACTTTTTGCCCTATCCTAAATGGTCTGGCCAAAAAAAACCTGTTTAAAAGGAAATATTTTATAATTTTTAGGTGAAAATTTTGTTTCTGGAGGCGGTAGCAGCCGAACCGTTGGTCATAACTTAAATCCTAAATGTTTCAATAACTAGAAAATCTAGAGATCTAAAAAAAGGTTAAGTAGCTTTTTGTCGTATAATCCTTATGTAAGCCCTAAAATCTCTCTTAATGGCAAAAATCTTGGTCGTATTTAGCAATTTCAGGAGTTGTAAATATGATGCGACTGTATTTTGTGCAATCCGTTCTTGTTCTGGATCTAACTTGTGTTACTAATTTAACGAGTGACTACAACCCCACATTGTGAATTGGCTGAGCGTTAGAGAAGGTAACATTAAAACCCCCTGGAATTTCCTGGTATGACCAGAACCTCCTGAGTAAAATTGAACCCCTGGTGAGTTAACCCCCCGGTAACATTAACCCCCCCCCCCAGGGAATTTCCTGGCTTGACTAGATAATCTCCTGATGATATTAAACCAACTATTCAACTTAAAATACTGCCTTAAGGTCGGTTTTTATTATATTTATACTAAAACAATTCAAGATAGCTGACCAGTGCAGACTTTTTTCCCGAGCTCATTCCTGGTTAAACCAAAGCTCGCAGCTAAAATCTGACGACGGAATCGAAAAATAAAAGATAAAATTAAATTTCCGACAAGTAAGGTCTAGTAACTTTTTCTCGTATCTCTAACGGTTATAAGCCACAAAATGCCCTTAAAGTCATAACTTTTGCTAAATTGGGATAAAAATCAACAAATTCTACTTCTAATTTACGGATTTAACCTGTCACCGAATTCCTCTTATCCCCGAATTTTATAAGCACTTACTTTGGGGGCCAGGGGGCGTAACAGCCGCATATGTAACTCACTCACTGATAGGGTATACGAAATTCTAACCCACTTCTAGAAGTGCTGGAAACACCAAATTTTGCACGCACGTAGCTTTTACCTTCAAACCACCGGAAAAGTCTGAAAACCGGATATTTTTACGTTTAAAACCCCTCAAAAAAAAATTGGCAAACTTTCGCACTTTTCACTCTTCCAGGCTTTTCTTTGAAGCCCGATAGCGGGCGAACCGTTAGAGCTAGCTCGGATCTGAGAGAAAATCGTTAGTCGGGAATGAAGTGATCTACAAAAAAGGTCAAGTGGATTTTTTGCTCTATCTCTATTGGTTTGGCCGCAAAACGCAATTATGTGTAAAATTTTCGCAATTTTCACTTAAATCATTTACCTTCCAGGCTCGATAGCGGCCGAACCGTTGGTCGCAGCTCAAAACAAATTTTCAATGGGATTTAGGAAAACGGCGCGATCTACAGCGGTAGTTTAGATTTTGTTTACACTAATTAATTCACTATAGCTGGCCAGTGCAGTCTTTTCTCCCAAGCTCTTTACTGCCTAAACAAGAGGTCGTAGATAAAATCCGACAGCAGAATCCTACTTCAATTTTAAATTTTATACAAGAAAGGTCCAGTCACATTTTGTCGTATCTCTCACGGTTAAACCGTAAAACGCTCTTAAAGTCAAAAGTTTGGGTATATCCAGAAAATTAAACTATGATATACAAACATAATCTCTGACTTTAGTTACCATCAAATTCTTCTTGTCTTCTAATTTAGCGAACACATAACTTAACTGTTCTACGATATCTATTGATTAATATCATACACTACACATCAATTGGCTGAGCGTTAGCGAAGCATTACGAGCCGTACGATTCTCGAAAAAACGGATACATGAAATTTGGAAACGTATGTCTGAAATTAACCCCCGGTAACGTTAAACCCCCCCTCAGGAAATTTTCTGGCATGACCTCATGTCCGAATTTTATCAATCACCAAATCTTTCTTATCCCCGAATTTAAGGCACTTACTTTGGGGGCCTGGGGGCGTAGCCCCCAGCGAGCCGAAGGCGAGTCTAATATATATACAACCGCATGTGTAACTGACTGACTGACTCACGTATACTAATTCTAACCTACTTCCAGATGAGTTAGAGACTTGAAATTTGGTACACAGATAGCTTTCCACGTGTAACCACCAGGAAAATCCCGAAAAGTGAGAATTTTTCATTTTCAACCCCTCAAAAAAATTCCCAAAAAATCGCGCATTCTTCACCCCTGCAGGCATTTTTTGTAAGCCCGATAGCGGGCGAACCGTTGGAGCTAGCTCGGATCTGACGGAAAATTCATGGTCAGGAATGAAGTGAACTACAAAAAAGGTCTAATGACTTTTTGCTCTATCTTCCATGGTTAAGCGACAAAACGCTCGAACATTTGAAATTCCAGAGATTTTTTCGATAAAAATAATGTTTCAAGCCCGATAGCGGCCGAACCGTTGGTCGTTAGCTCAAATCTGATTGACCCATCAAATTAGCAAATTGCGCGATCTACAGAAAAGGTCCAGTAATCTTTTGCCCTATCTCGATTGGTTTGGCCGAAAAACGTGATTATGTACAATTTTGTTGTAACTTTTACGCGAAACTTTTGTTTTTGGGGTCGATAGCGGCGAAACCATTGGTCGGAGGTCAAAATAAGACTAACGTTTTATTTAGGAAATAAGATGACCTACAAAAAAGGTCCAGTGACTTTTTACTATATTTCCCTTAGTTTGACCGCAAAACGCGATTAAGTGAAAATATTGGACATTTTCGCCTAAAAATTTACATTCCGGGCTTGATAGCGGCTAAACGGTTGGTCGTAACTCAAAACAAATTTTAAACGGGATTTAGGAAATCACGTGATCTACAGAAAAGGTTCAGTGACTTCGGGAGTTGGCTGGAGCGTTAGCTAAGCGTCAATAGTAGATAGGGAACAGAGGAATATTTATTATGTTCACAGACACAATACCCTCTAAAAAAGGCCCAAGTGTGTCATTAACCCCCGGTAATATTAACCCCCCCCCCCCGGGGATTTCCTGGTATGACCTGATAACCTCCTGTACATTCAACCCCTGATGTGTTAACCCCCTGGTAACATTAAACCCCCCCAGGGAATTTCCTGCCATGACCTCATGTCCGAATTTTACCAGTCACCAAATCTCTTAACCCCCCCCCCCTGGGAAGATCCTGGTATGACCAGATAACCCCCTGGAGACTTATCCCCCGGTAACGTTAAACCCCCCCTGGGAAATTTGTTCATATGACCAGACAATATCCTGACGAAATTAAACCCCCTCTTGTCTTAACCTCCTTAACATTAATCACCCACCCAGGGAATTTCTCGCCTTGACTAGATAGTCTCCTGGTGATATTAAACCCCCTGTTCGACTTAAAATACTGCCTTGAGGTCGGTTTTTATTATGTTTATACTAAACAATTCAAGATAGCTGACCCGTGCAGACTTTTCTCCCGAGCTCATTTCTGGCTAAAACCATAGGTCGTAGATCAGATCTGAGGGCACAATCGAAAGACAAAATTAAATTTCCAACAAGAAAGGTCCAGTCACTTTTTTGTCGTATCTCTAACGGTTTAACCGCAAAATGCCCTCAAAGTCAAAAGTTTTTACGAATCCGGAAAAAAATCTATGAAAAAGGTCAATTTTTAAATCCCTTGTCATTTACTTAATGTCCGGACTTAACCAGTCACCGAATTCCGCTTATCCCCGAATTTGCAAGCGTTAACTTTGGGGGCCTGGGGGCGTAGCCCCCAGCGAGCCGAAGGCGAGTCTAATATATATACAAACCGGCATGTGTAACTGACTGACTGACTGACTGACTCACTCACTCACGTATACTAATTCTAACCTACTTCCAGATGAGTTAGAGACTTGAAAATTTGGTACACAGATAGCTTTCCACGTGTAACCACCAGGAAAATCCCGAAAAGTGAGAATTTTTCATTTTCAACCCCTCAAAAAAATTCCCAAAAAATCGCGCATTCTTCACCCCTGCAGGCATTTTTTGTAAGGCCCGATAGCGGGCGAACCGTTGGAGCTAGCTCGGATCTGACGGAAAATTCATGGTCAGGAATGAAGTGAACTACAAAAAAGGTCTAATGACTTTTTGCTCTATCTTCCATGGTTAAGCGACAAAACGCTCGAACATTTGAAATTCCAGAGATTTTTTCGATAAAAATAATGTTTCAAGCCCGATAGCGGCCGAACCGTTGGTCGTAGCTCAAATCTGATTGACCCATCAAATTAGCAAATTGCGCGATCTACAGAAAAGGTCCAGTAATCTTTTGCCCTATCTCGATTGGTTTGGCCGAAAAACGTGATTATGTACAATTTTGTTGTAACTTTTACGCGAAACTTTTGTTTTTTTGGGGTCGATAGCGGCGAAACCATTGGTCGGAGGTCAAAATAAGACTAACGTTTTATTTAGGAAATAAGATGACCTACAAAAAAGGTCCAGTGACTTTTTACTATATTTCCCTTAGTTTGACCGCAAAACGCGATTACGTGAAAATATTGGACATTTTCGCCTAAAAAATTTACATTCCGGGCTTGATAGCGGCTAAACGGTTTGGTCGTAACTCAAAACAAATTTTAAACGGGATTTAGGAAATCACGTGATCTACAGAAAAGGTTTCAGTGACTTCGGGAGTTGGCTGAGCGTTAGCTAAGCGTCAATAGTAGATAGGGACAGAGGAATATTTATTATGTTCACAGACACAATACCCTCTAAAAAAGGCCCAAGTGTGTCATTAACCCCCGGTAATATTAACCCCCCCCCCCGGGGATTTCCTGGTATGACCTGATAACCTCCTGTACATTCAACCCCCTGATGTGTTAACCCCCCTGGTAACATTAAACCCCCCCAGGGAATTTCCTGCCATGACCTCATGTCCGAATTTTACCAGTCACCAAATCTCTTAACCCCCCCCCCTGGGAAGATCCTGGTATGACCAGATAACCCCCTGGAGACTTATCCCCCCGGTAACGTTAACCCCCCCTGGGAATTTGTTCATATGACCAGACAATATCCTGACGAAATTAAACCCCCTCTTGTCTTAACCTCCTTAACATTAATCACCCACCCAGGGAATTTCTCGCCTTGACTAGATAGTCTCCTGGTGATATTAAACCCCCTGTTCGACTTAAAATACTGCCTTGAGGTCGGTTTTTATTATGTTTATACTAAACAATTCAAGATAGCTGACCCGTGCAGACTTTTCTCCCGAGCTCATTTCTGGCTAAACCATAGGTCGTAGATCAGATCTGAGGGCACAATCGAAAGACAAAATTAAATTTCCAACAAGAAAGGTCCAGTCACTTTTTGTCGTATCTCTAACGGTTTTAACCGCAAAATGCCCTCAAAGTCAAAAGTTTTTACGAATCCGGAAAAAAAATCTATGAAAAAAGGTCAATTTTTAAATCCCTTGTCATTTACTTAATGTCCGGACTTAACCAGTCACCGAATTCCGCTTATCCCCGAATTTGCAAGCGTTAACTTTGGGGGCCTGGGGGCGTAGCCCCCAGCGAGCCGAAGGCGAGTCTAATATAACTATACAGCCGCATGTGAAACTGACTGACTGATATATGTATTACAAATTCTAACCTACTTCTAGAAGTGCTAGAAACTTGAAATTTTGCACGCAGGTACATTTTGCCGTATAAACCAACAGGAAAAGTCTGAAAACCGGGAATTTTTAATTTTAAATCCCTCAAAAAAATTCGCAAAAAAAAACGCGCATTTTTTTACCCTTGTAGGCCTTTTTTGTAAGCCCGATAGCGGGCGAACCGTTGGAGCTAGCTTGGATCTGACGAAAAATCGTTAGTCAGGAATGAAGTGAACTACAAAAAAGGTCCAGTGACTTTTTGCTCTATCTTCCATGGTTAAGCGACAAAACGCTCGAATATTTGACATTCCAGAGATTTTTTCGATATAAATAATGTTTTCGAGCCCGATAGCGGCCGAACCGTTGGTCGTAGCTCAAATCTGATTTGACCCATCAAATTAGCAAATTGCACGATCTACAGAAAAGGTCCAGTAACTTTTTGCCCTATCTCCATTGGTTTGGCCGAAAAAACGTGATTATGTGCGATTTTTTTTGTAATTTTTCACGTGAAAACTTTGTTTTTGGGGGTCGATAGCGGTGAAAAACAATTGGTCGGCAGGTCAAAATAAATCAAAGGTTAGATTTAAGAAATAATATGATCTACAAAAAAGGTTCAGTGACTTTTTACTATATCTCCATTAAATTTGACCGCAAAACGTGATTAAGTGAAAATAATTGGAAATTTTCGCCTACAAATTTACATTCCGGGCTTGATAGCGCCTAAACGGTTAGTCGTAGCTCAAAACACGTCATTTAATAAGTTTTAGTAAACGACGTGTTCTACAAAAAAAGTCTAGTAAACTTTTTGCCCTATCCTAAATGGTCTGGCCAAAAAACCTGTTTAAAAGGAAATATTTTACTAATTTTTTAGGTGAAAATTTTGTTTCTGGAGGCGGTAGCAGCCGAACCGTTTGGTCATAACTTAAATCCTAAATGTTCAATAACTAGAAAATCTAGAGATCTAAAAAAAGGTTAAGTAGCTTTTTGTCGTATATCCTTATGTAAGCCCTAAAATCTCTCTTAATGGCAAAATCTTGGTCGTATTTAGCAATTTCAGGAGTTGTAAATATGATGCGACTGTATTTTGTGCAATCCGTTCTTGTTCTGGATCTAACTTGTGTTACTAATTTAACGAGTGACTACTAACCCCACATTGTGAATTGGCTGAGCGTTAGAGAAGGTAACATTAAAACCCCCTGGAATTTCCTGGTATGACCAGAACCTCCTGAGTAAATTGAACCCCTGGTGAAGTTAACCCCCCGGTAACATTAACCCCCCCCCCCAGGGAATTTCCTGGCTTGACTAGATAATCTCCTGATGATATTAAACCAACTATTCAACTTAAAATACTGCCTTAAGGTCGGTTTTTATTATATTTATACTAAAACAATTCAAGGATAGCTGACCAGTGCAGACTTTTTTCTTTTCCCGAGCTCATTCCTGGTTAAACCAAAGCTCGCAGCTAAAATCTGACGACGGAATCGAAAAATAAAAGATAAAATTAAATTTCCGACAAGTAAGGTCTAGTAACTTTTTTCTCGTATCTCTAACGGTTAAGCCACAAAATGCCCTTAAAGTCATAACTTTTGCTAAATTGGGATAAAAAATCAACAAATTCTACTTCTAATTTACGGATTTAAACCTGTCACCGAATTCCTCTTATCCCCGAATTTTAAGCACTTACTTTGGGGGCCAGGGGGCGTAACAGCCGCGCATATGTAACTCACTCACTGATAGGGTATACGAAATTCTAACCCACTTCTAGAAGTGCTGGAAACACCAAATTTTAGCACGCACGTAGCTTTTACCTTCAAACCACCGGGAAAAGTCTGAAAAACCGGATATTTTTTAACGTTTAAACCCCTCAAAAAAATTGGCAAAACTTTCGCACTTTTCACTCTTCCAGGCTTTTCTTTGAAGCCCGATAGCGGGCGAACCGTTTAGAGCTAGCTCGGATCTGAGAGAAAATCGTTAGTCGGGAATGAAGTGATCTACAAAAAAGGTCAAGTGGATTTTTGCTCTATCTCTATTGGTTTGGCCGCAAAACGCAATTATGTGTAAAATTTTCGCAATTTTCACTTAATCATTTACCTTCCAGGCTCGATAGCGGCCGAACCGTTGGTCGCAGCTCAAAACAAATTTTCAATGGGATTTAGGAAACGGCGCGATCTACAGCGGTAGTTTAGATTTTGTTTACACTAATTAATTCACTATAGCTGGCCAGTGCAGTCTTTTCTCCCAAGCTCTTTACTGCCTAAACAAGAGGTCGTAGATAAAATCCGACAGCAGAATCCTACTTCAATTATTTAAATTTTATACAAAAAGGTCCAGTCACATTTTTTGTCATAGTATCTCTCACGGTTAAAACCGTAATTAAAAACGCTCTTAAAGTCAAAAGTTTGGGTATATCCAGAAAATTAAACTATGATATACAAACATAATCTCTGACTTTAGTTACCATCAAATTCTTCTTGTCTTCTAATTTAGCGAACACATAACTTAACTGTTCTACGATATCTATTGATTAATATCATACACTACACATCAATTGGCTGAGCGTTAGCGAAGCATTACGAGCCGTACGATTCTCGAAAACGGATACATGAAATTTGGAAACGTATGTCTGAATTAACCCCCGGTAACGTTAAACCCCCCCTCAGGAAATTTTCTGGCATGACCTCATGTCCGAATTTTATCAATCACCAAATCTTTCTTATCCCCGAATTTAAGGCACTTACTTTGGGGGCCCTGGGGGCGTAGCCCCCAGCGAGCCGAAGGCGAGTCTAATATATATACAACCGCATGTGTAACTGACTGACTCACGTATACTAATTCTAACCTACTTCCAGATGAGTTAGAGACTTGAAATTTGGTACACAGATAGCTTTCCACGTGTAACCACCAGGAAAATCCCGAAAAGTGAGAATTTTTCATTTTCAACCCCTCAAAAAAATTCCCAAAAAATCGCGCATTCTTCACCCCTGCAGGCATTTTTTGTAAGCCCGATAGCGGGCGAACCGTTGGAGCTAGCTCGGATCTGACGGAAAATTCATGGTCAGGAATGAAGTGAACTACAAAAAAGGTCTAATGACTTTTTGCTCTATCTTCCATGGTTAAGCGACAAAACGCTCGAACATTTGAAATTCCAGAGATTTTTTCGATAAAAATAATGTTTCAAGCCCGATAGCGGCCGAACCGTTGGTCGTAGCTCAAATCTGATTGACCCATCAAATTAGCAAATTGCGCGATCTACAGAAAAGGTCCAGTAATCTTTTGCCCTATCTCGATTGGTTTGGCCGAAAAACGTGATTATGTACAATTTTGTTTGTAACTTTTTACGCGAAACTTTTGTTTTTGGGGTCGATAGCGGCGAAACCATTGGTCGGAGGTCAAAATAAGACTAACGTTTTATTTAGGAAATAAGATGACCTACAAAAAAAGGTCCAGTGACTTTTTACTATATTTCCCTTAGTTTTGACCGCAAAACGCGATTAAGTGAAAATATTGGACATTTTCGCCTAAAAATTTACACATTCCGGGCTTGATAGCGGCTAAAACGGTTGGTCGTAACTCAAAACAAATTTTTAAACGGGATTTAGGAAATCACGTGATCTACAGAAAAGGTTCAGTGACTTCGGGAGTTGGCTGAGCGTTTAGCTAAGCGTCAATAGTAGATAGGCGACAGAGGAAATATTTATTATGTTCACAGACACAAATACCCTCTAAAAAAGGCCCAAGTGTGTCATTAACCCCCGGTAATATTAACCCCCCCCCCCCGGGGATTTCCTGGTATGACCTGATAACCTCCTGTACATTCAACCCCCTGATGTGTTAACCCCCCCTGGTAACATTAAACCTCCCCCAGGGAATTTCCTGCCATGACCTCATGTCCGAATTTTACCAGTCACCAAATCTCTTAACCCCCCCCCTGGGAAGATCCTGGTATGACCAGATAACCCCCCTGGAGCCTTATCCCCCGGTTACGTTAACCCCCCCTGGGAAATTTGTTCATATGACCAGATAAACTATCCCTGACGAAATTAAAACCCCCTCTTGTCATTAACCTCCTTAACATTAATCACCCCACCCAGGGAATTTCTCCGCCTTGACTAGATAGTCTCCTGGTGATATTAAACCCCCTGTTCGACTTAAAATTACTGCCTTGAGGTCGGTTTTTATTATGTTTATACTAAACAATTCAAGATAGCTGACCCGTGCAGACTTTTCTCCCGAGCTCATTTCTGGCTAAAACCATAGGTCGTAGATCAGATCTGAGGGCACAATCGAAAAGACAAAATTAAATTTCCAACAAGAAAGGTCCAGTCACTTTTTGTCGTATCTCTAACGGTTTAACCGCAAAATGCCCTCAAAGTCAAAAGTTTTTACGATTCCGGAAAAAAATCTATGAAAAAGGTCAATTTTTTAAATCCCTTGTCATTTACTTAATGTCCGGACTTAACCAGTCACCGAATTCCGCTTATCCCCGAATTTGCAAGCGTTTACTTTGGGGGCCTGGGGGCGTAGCCCCCAGCGAGCCGAAGGCGAGTCCCTATTATATATACAGCCGCATGTGTAACTGACTCACTCACTCACTGACTGACATATAGATACAAATTCTAACATACTTCTAGAAGTGCTGGAAAACTTGAAATTTGGCACGCAGGTACCTTTCACAATATGACCCGGAGGAAAAGTCTGAAAACCGGGCTTTTTTACTTCTAAAACCCCTCAAAAAAATTCCCGAAAAATCGCGCATTTTTTACCCCCTGCAGGCACTTTTTGTAAGGGCCGCTAGCGGGCGAACCGTTTAGAGCTAGCTCGGATCTGACGAAAAATTCATAATCAGGAAATGAAATGAACTACAAAAAAGGTCCAGTGACATTTTGCTCTATCTTCCATGGTTTAAGCGACAAAACGCTCGAACATTTGACATTCCAGAGATTTTTTTCGCTTAAAATAAAGTTTCCGAGCCCGATAGCGGCCGAACGGTAGGTTGTAGCTCAAATCTGATTGACCCATCAAATTATCAAATTATGTGATCTACAGAAAAGGTCTAGTGACTTTTTGCCCTATCTGCATTGGTTTGGCCGAAAAACGTGGTTATGTGCAATTTATTTGTAATATTTACGTGAATATTTTGTTTTTGGTGTCGATAGCGGCAAAACCATTGGTCGGAAGTCAAAATAAAACAAAGGTTTGATTTAGCAAATGAAGTGATCTACAAAAGAGGGGGTCCAGTGACTTTTTGACCTATCTACAATGGTTTCGACCGCAAAACGCGTTTAAATGCAATTATTTTGTGATTGATACGTATAAATCTTGTTTCTGGAGTCGTATCAGCCGGATTCCGTTGATTGGAGTTTAAATCTTTATCATTCAGTAACTAGAAAACTATGAGATCTATAAAAAAGGTCCAGTAGCCTTTTGTCTTATATCCTTTAGTAAGCCTGTAAATCGCTTTCAATGGTAAAAATATTTATCGTGTTTTTTTTACAAAATGCACATTTTGGTTGTTTTAGATTTTTTTGCTACTATGATTTGTTCAATTCATTCTGGTTCCGGATTTAACAATTATTACTACGTTACCGAGTGATTACAACCCCCCCAGGGAATTGGCTGAGCGTTAGCTAAACGCCAATATAGTAGATAGTGACATAGAGAATGTATTTATTTTTAACACACACACAACAACCTCTAAAAGAGAACCAACGTGTGTGTTAACACCCAGTAACAATAAACCCCCCCTCTGGAATTTCCCAGTATGACCAGATAACCTCCTGAGTAAATTAAACCCCCTGGTGTCTTAACCCCCGGTAACATTAACCCCCCCCCCTCCCCCGGGATTTCCTGGTATGACCAGATAAGCTCCTGAGTACATTAAACCTCCTGAAATGTTAACCCCCCCCCGGGGTAACATTAAACCCCCCCCCCAGGGAATTTCCTGGCATGGACCTCATGTCCGAATTTTACCAATCACCAAATCGCTCTTTTCCCCACCAGTGCAGACATTTATTCCAAGCGTATGTACCGACTAAACCATAGGTCGTAGATCAAATCTGATGGGCACAATCAAAAAACAAAATTAAATTTCCGACAAGAAAGGTTCAGTCACTTTTTGTCGTATCTCTAACGGTTAAGCCGCAAAACGCCCTCAAAGTCAAAAGTTTTGGGTAAATCCGGAAAATTAAACTATGGTATACATACGTCCTCTGACTTTGGTTAAAACCAAATTCTTCTTGTCGTCTCCAAATTTCCACGAAACACATAACTTAACTCTTTCTACCACATCAATTGATTAATATTATACACCACACATCTTTTTGCTGAGCGTTTGCGAAGCATTACGACCCGTAAGATTCTCGAGAACGGATACATAAAATTTGGAAACTTCACGTCTGAATTTAACCAATCACCGAACTACGCTTATCCCTGAATTTAGCCAACACCCAAATGGGGGCCTGGGGGCGTAGCCCCCCAGCGAGCCGAAGGCGAGTCTAAAATACTTATACTAGCCGCATGTGAAACCACTCACTCACTCACTGATGGATGTATACAAATTCTAACATAGTTCTAGAAGTGCTGGAAACTTGAAATTTGGCACGCGGGTACCTTTTGTCGTGTAACCAACAGGAAAAAGTCTGAAAACTGGGAAATTTTTAATTTTAAACCCCTCAAAAAAATTAAAAACCCCGGTTGAAACTGGTTAAAAACTGGTGTAGCTTTTTGCTTTCGAGCCGTCTAGCGACTAAACGCGTTGTTAGTAGCTCAAATCTAATTTTAAGGGGTTTTAGCAAATTTTATGATCTACAGAATGGGCACATTATACTTCCCCGCATCTCTACCGGTCCCACCCGAAACATGCTCTCAAAATTCGAAAATATTGTCAAATTTTGACGATTTTCCGCTTGTAGATTTTCGTTTGAGGCTCTGTTAGCGTCTAAACCGTAGGTTGTAGCTCGGATCTGATGAATAATCGTTAGTGGGGAATGAAGTGCTCTACAAAAAAGGTCTAGTGACTTTTTGTCCTATCCTCGTCTGGTTAAGCGTCAAAAACGCGGGAAATGTTTGACATTCCAGAAATTTTTTTGCTTAAAATAAAGTTTCGAGCCTGATAGTGGCCGAACGGTAGGGTCGTAGCTCAAATCTGATTGACCCATCAAATTAGCAAATTGCGCGATCTACAGAAAAGGTCCAGTAAACTTTTTGCTGTATCTCCAGTGGTTCGGCCGAAAAACGTGATTATGTGCAATTGTTTTGTAATTTTACGTGAAACTTTTGTTTTCGGGCTCGATAGCGGCGAAACCATTGGGACGGAGGTCGAAATAAGACAGACGTTTGGAGTTAGGAAATGAGGTAATCTACAAAAAATGTGCCAGTAACTCTTTACTCTATCTCCATTGGTTTTGGCCCGCAAAACGTGATTAAGTGAAAATATTTGGAAATTTTTCACCTAAAAATTTACCTTTTCGGGCTCGATAGCGGCCTAAACGGTTGGTCCGTAGCTCAAAACAAATTTTTAAAAGGATTTAAGAAATTGCGTGATCTACAAAAAATGTTCAGTAACATTTTGCCCCTATCCTCAACGGTTTTGGCTGCATAACGCGTTTTAAAGTATTGATTTTTTAAGTTTACGTGATATTTTTAAAACTGCCCAGTGCAGGCCTTTTTGTCCTAAGCTCTGTACTGCCTAAATTATAGGTCGTCGTAGCTTAAATCTGATGGCATAATCGAAAGAAAAAATCAAATATTTCGACAAGAAAGGTCCATTCACTTTTTCTTGTATCTCTAACGGTTATCCTATTATATACTACAGCCGCATGTGAAACTGACTGACTGACTGACTCACTGATATATAGATACAAATTCTAACATAGTTTCTAGAAGTGCTGGAAACTTGAAATTTGGCACGCAGGTACCTTTCACAATATGACCCGGAGGAAAAGTCTGAAAACCGGACTTTTTTACTTTTAAATTAAACCCCTCAAAAAAATTCCCTCAAAAATCGCGCATTCTTTACCCCTGCAGGCATTTTCTTGTAAGCCTGATAGCGGGTGAACCGTTGGAGCTAGCTTCGATCTGACGAAAAATCGTTAGTCAGGAATGAAGTGAACTACAAAAAAGGTCTAGTGACCTTTTGCTCTATCTTCCATGGTTTAAGCCACAAAACGCGGAAATGTTTGACATTCCAGAGATTTTTTCGCTTAAAATAAAGTTTCGAGCCCGATAGCGGCCGAACGGTAGGTCGTAGCTCAAATCTGATTGACCCATCAAAATTAGCAAATTACGTGATCTACAGAAAAGGTTCCAGTAACCTTTTGCCTCTATCTCCATCGGTATGACTGCAATACGCGATTATGTGCAAAATTTTGTGTAATTTTCACGTGAAAACTTTGTTTTTTTGGGGTCGATAGCGGCGAAACAATTGGTCGGAGGGCAAAATAAAACAAAGGGCAGATTTAGGAAATGATATGATCTACAAAAAAGGTTTAGTGACCTTTTACTATATCTCCATTAGTTTGACCGAAAAACGCGATTAAATGAAAATATTTGGAAATTTTCGCCTACAAATTTACATTCCGGGCTTGATAACGGCTAGACGGTTTGGTCGTAGCTCAAAAAAAATTTTCAACGGGATTTAGGAAAATCACGTGATCTACAAAAAAAGTTCAGTAACATTTTTTTGCCCTATCCTCAACGGTTTGGCCGCATAATGCGTTTTAAAGTTTTTGAGTTTTACGTGAGATTTTGTTTTCTGGGCTCTATTTCAGACAAAATATTAGTTCTAGCCCAGATTAAAAATTCGATTTTAATACAAAATAATGCGATCTACACAAAAGGTCTACTGACCTTTTGCTCTATCTTCCATGATTTAGCCGTAAAACGTGATTATATTGAAAATTCCACTTAAAACCTTACGTTTCGTGCTCGATAGTGGCCGAACCGTTGGCCCTAGCTTAAATGTAAAACTTTTTGTAAGTAGCTATTGATAGGATCTACAAAAAATGCCCAGCAGCTTTCTATCGTTTATCTTTCCGTAAGCCTGGTAAATGCTCTAAATGGCTAATTCTTTGTCGTCACTTTTAGGCGTTTTAAATTTTGCAACTATAATTAGTGCGATTCATGCTGGTTCCATATTGACCTTGTATTACTACGTTAACATAAAAATTACAAAATTTATGTAATTTTCACGTGGCAAAATTAGATTTCGGGCCCGATAACGGCCAAACGGTTGGCCATACCTCAAAACAAAACAAAGGTGCAATTTATAAAATTACTTGATCTACAAAAAATGTCTAGTGACTTTTGGCCCTATCTCTATTAGTTCAGTCACGAAATGTGATTATTGTGCAAAATTTGTGTAATTTTCACGTGAAATTTTAGACTCCGGGCACGATTGCGGCCAAACCGTTGATCGTAGCCCAAAATAGATGAGTTAATGGAATTAGGAAATCACGTGATCTACAAAAAGGCATCATTGACTTTTAGCCCTATCGTCAACTTTTGGCTGCAAAACGCATTTATATGCAAATATTTAGTAATTTTTACACAAGATTTCTGTTTCTGGAGGCGGTTAGCGGTCGAAACCATTGGTTGCAACTTAAAAATTACATTTCTGATAACTAGACAATTTTTTCCCAGGAAAAAAAACCACGTATTCTGATAAGCCCCAATAGCACTAACCCCCCTCCCGGGAATTACTCCTGAGTAAATGAAACCCCCTGATCAACTTATTAATCTGATAAAAGACCATAATTCATCCCGGTTCCTGATTGAGTTTGTATTACTATATAAACGAATGACTAGTATACATCTTCTAGCCCACATCGCGAATTGGCTGAGCGTCAGTGAAGCGTCAAAAGAAGATAAGGACAGAGTGAATTATAATTATGTTCACAGACACAACACACTCTAAAAGAGGCCCTCGTGTATCATTAACCCCCGGTAACATTAAACCCCCCCCGTAATTTTCTGGTCTGACCAGATAATCTCCTGAGTAAATTAAACCCCCTGATGCCTTAACCACCGGTAACGTTTAAAACTCCCCCCCTTAGAATTTCCTGACATGACCTCATGTCCGAATTTTACCAATCACCAAATCTCTTAACCCCCCTCCGGGAATTTCCTGGTATAACCAGATACAATTCTGAGTAAATTAACCCCCCTGATTTCTTAACCCCTGGGTAACATAAACCCCCCCAGGGAATTTCCTGGCATGACCTCATGTCCGAATTTTACCAAACACCAAATCGCTCCTAACCCCGAATTTGCAAGCGTACATCATATTTACCAATCACAAAATCTCTTAAACCCCCCCCTCCGGAATTACCTGGTATGACCAGATAACCTCCTGAGTAAATTAAACCCCCTGATGTCTTAACCCCTGGTAACATTGTAACCCCCCCAGGGTATTTCCTGGCATGATCTCATGTCCGAATTTTAACAATCACCAAATCTCTCTTATCCCCGAATTTAAGGCACCTACTTTGGGGGCCTGGGGGCGTAGCCCCCAGCGAGCCGAAGGCGAGTCCCATATATATACATACAGCCGCATGTGTAACTCACTGACTGACTCACTGACATATAATCATACTAATTCTAACATAGTTCTAGAAGTGCTGGAAACGTGAAATTTTGCACGCACGTCGCTCCTATCTTCAAACCTCCGGGAAAAGTCTGAAAAACCGGAGTTTTTCAATTTTGAACCCCTCAAAAAAATTCCCGAACGTACCCCTGTTTTTGGCCCTTGCAGGCTTTCCTTTGAAGCCCGATAGCGGGCGAACCGTTGGAGCTAGCTTCGATCTGACGAAAAATTCATGGTCAGGAATGAAGTGAACTACAAAAAAGGTCCAGTGACTTTTTGCTCTAACTCCATCGGTTTCGGCCGCAAAAACGCGATACATTAAAATATTTTGAAATTTTCGCCTAAAAATTTACCTTTCGGGCTCGATAGCGGCTAAACGGTTGGTCGTAGCTCAAAACAAATTTTCAATGGGATTTAGTAAAATCGCGTGATCTACAAAAAAGGTCAACGTAACTTATTGCCCTATCCCCAATGGTTTGGCCGCATTACGCGTTATAAAGTATCGATTTTTTAAGCTTTTAACGCAAGATTTTGTTTTCTGGGCTCTATTTCAGACAAAATATTAGTTCTAGGCCAGAATAAAAATTTGATTTTAATACAAAATAATGCGATGTACACAAAAGTTCCAGTGACTTTTTACTCTATCTTCCATGGTTTAGCCGTAAAAACGTGGATTATGTCGAAAATTTCCACTTAAAAACTTACATTTTGGGCTCGATAGTGGCCAAACCGTTGGCCGTTAGCTTAAATGTAAAACTTTTTGTAAGTAGCTATTCATAGGATCTACAAAAAAGGTCCAGTAGCTTTTTTGTCGTTTATCTTTCTGTAAGCCTGGTTAATGCTCTAAAAGGCAAATTCTTTGTCGTCAATTTTAGGGGTTTTAAATCTTGCAACTATAATTAGTGCGATTCGTGCTGGTTCCAGATTGACCTTGTATTACTACGTTACCGAGTGACTAAAACCCCCCTCCACGTCGGGAGTTGGCTGAGCGTTAGTGAAGCATCAATAGTAGATAGGGGACAGAGTTTTTTATTACGTTTCACAGACACAACACCCTCTAAAATAGGCCCACGTGTGTCATTAACCCCTTGTAACATTAACCCCCCCGGGAATTTGTTCATATGACCAGGCAATATCCTGACTAAATTAAACCCCCTGATGTCTTAACCCCCTTTAACAATTATGCCTGATAGTGGTTGAACGGTAGGTCGTAGATCAAATCTGAGGGCACAATCAAAAGATAAAATTAAATTTCCGACAGGAAAGGTCCAGTTACTTTTTCTCGTATCTCTAACGGTTAACCCGTAAAAAACGCCATTAAAGTCAAAACTTTGATTAAAAACTGAAAAATTAAATAACATAGGTCCAAGATAATTCCGAATTCCGCTTATCCCCGAATTTGGCCAACACCCGAAAGGGAGCCTGGGGTGTATCGTTAACCCCGGTAACATTAACCCCCCCGCGCAATTTCCTGTTATGACCAAATTAACCAACTGAGTAAATTAAACCCCCTGATGTATTAACCCCCGGTAAACATTACCCCCCCCCGGAAATTTCCTGGCATGACCTCATGTCCGAATTTTACCAATCACCAAAATCTCTTAACTCCCCCCCCCTGGGAAGTTCCTGGTATGACCAAATAACCCCCTGATGTCTTAACCCCTGGTAACATTAAACCCCCCCTGGGAATTTCCTGGCAAACCAATCTTATCCCCGAATTTAAGGCACTTACTTTGGGGGCCTGGGGCGTAGCCCCCAGCGAGCCGAAGGCGAGTCCTATATATATACAGCCGCATGTGTAACTCACTCACTGACTGACACATAGGTAATACTAATTCTAACATAGTTCTAGAAGTGCTGGAAACGTGAAATTTTGCACGCACGTCGCACGTATCTTCAAACCTCCGGGAAAAGTCTGAAAACCGGAATTTGTTTACTTTTGAACCCTCAAAAGAATTCCCGAACGGACCCCTGTTTTGCCCTTGCAGGCTTTCCTTTGATGCCCTATAGCGGGCGAACCGTTGGAGCTAGCTTCGATCTGACGAGAAATTCATGGTCAGGAATGAAGTGAACTACAAAAAAAGGTTTAGTGACTTTTTGCTCTAACTCCATCGGTTCGGCCGCAAAACACGATTACATTAAAATATTTTGAAATTTTCGCCTAAAAATTTACCTTTCGGGCTCGATAGCGCTAAACGGTTGGTCGTAGCTTCAAAACAAAACAAATTTTCAATGGGATTTAGTAAATGGCGTGATCTACAAAAAAGGTCATGTAACTTTTTGCCCTACCCTCAATGGTTTGGCCGCATAACGCGTTTTAAAGTATTGATTTTCTAAGTTTTACGTGAGAGTTTGTTTTCTGGGTTTTATTGCGGCTAAACTCTTAATTGTAGCACAGATTAAAAAATTTGATTTTATTTTTAATTAACGCGATCTACAAAAAAGGTCTAGTGACATTTTACTCTATCTTCCATGGTTTGGCCGTAAAAACGTGATTATGTTTGAAAATTTCACTCAAAAACTTACCTTCTGGGCTCGATATTGGCCGAACCGTTAGCCCTACCTTAAATGTAAAATTTTTTCTAACTAGCTATTGATAGGAATCTAAAAAAAAGGTTTAGCATCTTTCTATCGTTTTTATCTTTCCGTAAGCCTGATAAATGCTCTAAATGACAAATTCTTTCGTCGTTACTTTTAGGTGTTTTAAATTTTGCAACTATAATTAGTGCGCTTCATGCTGGTTCCAGCTTGACCTTGTATTACTACGTTAACGAGTGACTAAAACCCCCCTCCACGTCGGGAGTTGGCTGAACGTTAGTGAAGCTTCCATAGTAGATAGGGACAGAGTGTTTTTTTATTATGTTCACAGACACAATACCCTCTAAAATAGGCCCACGTGTATCATTAACCCCTTGTAACATTAACCCCCCCCCCGGGAATTTGTTCATATGGACCCACACAAATATCCTGACGAAATTAAACCCCCTGATGTCTTAACCCCCTTAAAATTAATCACCCCCCCCCCGGGAATTTTCTCGCCTTGACTAGATAGTCTCCTGGTGATATTAAACCCCCTGTTCAACTTAAAATACTGCTTTAAGGTCGGTTTTTATTATGTTTATACTAAACAATTCAAGATAGCTGACCCGTGCAGACTTTTCTCCCGAGCTCATTCCTGGCTAAACCATAGGTCGTAGATCAAATCTGAGGGTACAATCGAAACACAAAATTAAATTTCCGAGAAGAAAGGTCCAGTCACTTTTTCTTGTATCTCTAACGGTTAACCCGTAAAATATTATTAAAGTCAAACTAAAGATTTAAAAACTGAAATACTCAATAAAAATGGGTCCAATTTAATTCAAGAATTCCGCTTATCCCCGAATCTGGCCAACACCCGAAAGGGGGCCTGGGGTGTGCATTAACCCCCAGTAACATTAAACCCCCCCGGGATTTCCTGGTATGACCAGATAACCCCCCGGTGTCTTATCCCCCGGTAACGTTAACCCCCCTGGGAAATTTCCTGGCATGACCTCATGTCCGAATTCTAACAATCACCAAATCTCTTAACCCCCTTGGGAAGATCCTGGTATAACCAGATAACCCCCTGATGTCTTAACCCCCAGTAACATTAACCCCCCCCCGGGAATTCCCTGGCATGACGTCATGTCCGAATTTTAACAATCACCAAATCTTTCTTATACCCGTTTTTTCCAAGCGTGAATTTAACCACTCATCCCCGAAATTGCAAGCGTACATCATGGGGGCCTGGGGGCGTAGTAGCCCCCAGCGAGCCGAAGGCGAGTCCTATATTATATACAGCCGCATGTGTAACTCACTCACTGACTCACTGACATATAATCATACTAATTCTAACATAGTTCCACAAGTGCTGGAAACTTGAAATTTTTTACTCACGTCGCACGTAATCTTCAAACCTCCGGGAAAAGTCTGAAAACCGGACTTTTTTACTTTTGAACCCCTCAAAAAAATTCCCGAACGGACCCCTGTTTTGCCCTTGCAGGCTTTACTTTCAAGCCCGATAGCGGGCGAACCGTTGGAGCTAGCTTCGATCTGACGAAAAAATTCATAATCAGGAATGAAGTGATCTACAAAAAAGGTCTAGTGACTTTTTGCTCTAACTTCCATGGTTTAAGCGACAAAACGCTCGAACATTTTGAAATTCCAGAGATTTTTTCGATAAAAATAATGTTTCAAGCCCGATAGCGGCCGAACCGTTGGTCGTAGCTCAAATCTGATTGACCCATCAAATTAGCAAATTGCGCGATCTACAGAAAAGGTCCAGTAATCTTTTGCCCTATCTCGATTGGTTTGGCCGAAAAACGTGAGTATGTACAATTTTTGTTGTAACTTTTACGCGAAACTTTTGTTTTTTGGGGTCGATAGCGGCGAAACCATTGGTCGGAGGTCAAAAATAAGACTAACGTTTTATTTAGGAAATAAGATGACCTACAAAAAAGGTCCAGTGACTTTTTACTATATTTCCCTTAGTTTGACCGCAAAACGCGATTAAGTGAAAATATTGGACATTTTCGCCTAAAAATTTTACATTCCGGGCTTGATAGCGGCTAAACGGTTGGTCGTAACTCAAAACAAATTTTAAACGGGATTTAGGAAATCACGTGATCTACAGAAAAGGTTCAGTGACTTCGGGAGTTGGCTGAGCGTTAGCTAAGCGTCAATAGTAGATAGGGACAGAGGAATTATTTATTATGTTTCACTAGACACAAATACCCTCTAAAAAAAGGCCCAAGTGTGTCATTAACCCCCGGTAATATTAACCCCCCCCCCGGGGATTTCCTGGTATGACCTGATAACCTCCTTGTACATTCAACCCCCTGATGTGTTAACCCCCCTGGTAACATTAAACCCCACCAGGGAATTTTCCTGCCATGACCTCATGTCCGAATTTTACCAGTCACCAAATCTCTTAACCCCCCCCCTGGGAAGATCCTGGTATGACCAGATAACCCCCTGGAGACTTATCCCCCGGTAACGTTAACCCCCCCTGGGAATTTGTTCATATGACCAGACAATATCCTGACGAAATTAAAACCCCCTCTTGTCTTAACCTCCTTAACATTAATCACCCACCCAGGGAATTTCTCGCCTTGACTAGATAGTCTCCTGGTGACATTAAACCCCCTGTTCCACTTAAAATACTGCCTTAAGGTCGGTTTTTATTATTGTTTATACTAAACAATTCACGATAGCTGACCCGTGCAGACTTTTCTCCCGAGCTCATTCCTGGCTAAACCATAGGTCGTAGATCAAATCTGATGGCATAATCGAAAGAGAAAATTAAATTTTCGACAAGAAAGGTCCAGTCACTTTTTCTCGTATCTAACGGTTATCCTATAATATTATATACAGCCGCATGTGTAACTCACTCACTGACTCACTGACATATAATCATACTAATTCTAACATAGTTCCACAAGTGCTGGAAACTTGAAATTTTTTACTCACGATCGCACGTATCTTCAAAACCTCCGGGAAAAGTCTGAAAACCGGACTTTTTTACTTTTTGAACCCCTCAAAAAAATTTCCCGAACGGACCCCTGTTTTGCCCTTGCAGGCTTTACTTTCAAGCCCGATAGCGGGCGAACCGTTGGAGCTAGCTTCGATCTGACGAAAAATTTCATAATCAGGAATGAAGTGATCTACAAAAAAGGTCTAGTGACTTTTTGCTCTAACTTCCATGGTTAAGCGACAAAACGCTCGAACATTTGAAATTCCAGAGATTTTTTTCGATAAAAATAATGTTTCAAGCCCGATAGCGGCCGAACCGTTGGTCGTAGCTCAAAATCTGATTGACCCATCAAATTAGCAAATTGCGCGATCTACAGAAAAGGTCCAGTAATCTTTTGCCCTATCTCGATTGGTTTGGCCGAAAAACGTGAGTATGTACAATTTTGTTGTAACTTTTACGCGAAAAACTTTTGTTTTTGGGGGTCGATTAGCGGCGAAAACCATTGGTTCGGAGGTCAAAATAAGACTAACGTTTTATTTAGGAAATAAGATGACCTACAAAAAAAGGTCCAGTGACTTTTTACTATATTTCCCTTAGTTTGACACGCAAAACGCGATTAAGTGAAAATATTGGACATTTTCGCCTAAAAATTTACATTCCGGGCTTGATAGCGGCTAAACGGTTGGTCGTAACTCAAAAACAAATTTTAAACGGGATTTAGGAAATCACGTGATCTACAGAAAAGGTTCAGTGACTTCGGGAGTTGGCTGAGCGTTAGCTAAGCGTCAATAGTAGATAGGGACAGAGGAATATTTATTATGTTTCACAGACACAATACCCTCTAAAAAAGGCCCAAGTGTGTCATTAACCCCCGGTAATATTAACCCCCCCCCCCCGGGGATTTCCTGGTATGACCTGATAACCTCCTGTACATTCAACCCCCTGATGTGTTAACCCCCCTGGTAACATTAAACCCCCCAGGGAATTTTCCTGCCATGACCTCATGTCCGAATTTTAACCAGTCACCAAATCTCTTACCCCCCCCCCCCCTGGGAAGATCCTGGTTGATGACCCAGATAACCCCCTGGAGCCTTATCCCCCGGTTACGTTAACCCCCCCTGGGAATTTGTTTCATATGACCAGACAATATCCTGACGAAATTAAACCCGCCTCTTGTCTTAAACCTCCTTAACATTAATCACCCACCCAGGGAATTTCTCGCCTTGACTAGATAGTCTCCTGGTGATATTAAACCCCCTGTTCGACTTAAAATACTGCCTTGAGGTCGGTTTTTATTATGTTTATACTAAAACAATTCAAGATAGCTGACGCCGTGCAGACTTTTCTCCCGAGCTCATTCCTGGCTAAACCATAGGTCGTAGATCAGATCTGAGGGCACATTCGAAAGACAAAAATTAAATTTTCCAACAAGGAAGGTCCAGTCACTTTTTGTCGTATCTCTAACGGTTTAACCGCAAAATGCACTCAAAGTCAAAAGTTTTTACGATTCCGGAAAAAAATCTATGAAAAAGGTCAATTTTTAAATCCCTTGTCATTTACTTAATGTCCGGACTTTAACCAGTCCACCGAATTCCGCTTATCCCCGAATTTGCAAGTGTTTACTTTGGGGGCCTGGGGGCGTAGCCCCCAGCGAGCCGAAGGCGAGTCTAAATACTTATACAGCCGCATGGTGAAACTGACTCACTCACTCACTGATATATAGATACAAATTCTAACATACTTCTAGAAGTGCTGGAAACTTGAAATTTGGCATGCAGGTACCTTTTCGCCGTATAACCAACAGGAAAAGTCTGAAAACCGGGAATTTTTAATTTTAAACCCCTCAAAAAAATTAAAAAACCGGTTGAAACTGGTTAAAAACTGGTGTAGTTTTTTGCTTTCGAGCCGTCTAGCGACTAAACCGTAGGTAGTAGCTCAAATCTAATTTTTAAGGGGTTTTAGCAAATTTTATGATCTACAGAATGGGCACATTATACTTCCCCCGCATCTCTACCGGGCCACCCGAAACATGCTCTCAAATTCGAAAATATTGTCAAATTTTGACGATTTTTCGCTTGTAGATTTTTCGTTTGAGGCTCTGTAGCGTCTAAAACCGTAGATTGTAGCTCGGATCTGATGAATAATAGTTAGTGGGGAATGAAGTGCTCTACAAAAATAGGTCTAGTGACTTTTTGTCCTATCTCGTGTGGTTAAGCGTCAAAACGCGGGAATGTTTGACATTCCAGAAATTTGTTTGCTTAAAATAAAGTTTCGAGCCTGATATTGGCCGAACGGTAGGTCCGTAGCTCAAATCTGATTGACCCCATCAAATTAGCAAATTGCGCGATCTACATAAAAGGTCCAGTGACTTTTTGCTCTACCTCCAAGTGGTTCAGCCGAAAAACGTGATTATGTGCAATTTTTTTTGTAATTTTTTACGTGAAACTTTTGTTTTCGGGCTCGATAGCGGCGAAACCATTGGTCTGTAGATCGAAATAAGACAAGCGTTGGAGTTAGGAAATGAGGTGATCTACAAAAATGTGCCAGTAACTCTTTACTCTATCTCCATTGGTTTGGCCGCAAAACGCGTTTTAAGGTATTGATTTTTTAAGTTTTACGTGACATTTTTAAACTGCCCCAGTGCAGTCTTTTGTCCTAAGCTCTGTACTGCCTAAATTATAGGATCGTAGCTTAAATCTGATGGCATAATCGAAAGACAAAATTAAATTTTCTGACAAGAAATGTGCAGTCACTTTTGTCATATCTCTAACGGTTATCTAAATACTTATACAGCCGCATGTGAAACTGACCTCACTCACTCACTCACTGATATATAGATACAAATTCTAACATACTTCTAGAAGTGCTGGAAACTTGAAATTTGGCATGCAGGTACCTTTCGCCGTATAACCAACCAGGAAAAGTCTGAAAAACCGGGAATTTTTAATTTTAAAACCCCTCAAAAAAATTAAAAACCGGTTGAAAACTGGTTAAAAACTGGTTGTAGTTTTTTGCTTTCGAGCCGTCTAGCGACTAAACCGTAGGTAGTAGCTCAAATCTAATTTTTAAGGGGTTTTAGCAAATTTTATGATCTACAGAATGGGCACATTATACTTCCCCGCATCTCTACCGGGCCACCCGAAACATGCTCTCAAATTCGAAAATATTGTAAAATTTTGACGATTTTCGCTTGTAGATTTTCGTTTGAGGCTCTGTAGCGTCTAAACTGTAGATTGTAGCTCGGATCTGATGAATAATAGTTAGTGGGGAATGAAGTGCTCTACAAAATAGGTTTAGTGACTTTTTGTCCTATCTCGTGTGGTTAAGCGTCAAAACGCGGGAATGTTTGACATTCCAGAAATTTTTTTGCTTAAAATAAAGTTTCGAGCCTGATATTGGCCGAACGGTAGGTCGTAGCTCAAATCTGATTGACCCATCAAATTAGCAAATTGCGCGATCTACATAAAAGGTCCAGTGACTTTTTGCTCTACCTCCAGTGGTTTCAGCCGAAAAACGTGATTATGTGCAATTTTTTTGTAATTTTTACGTTAAACTTTTGTTTTCGGGCTCGATAGCGGCGAAACCATTGGTCTGAGATCGAAATAAGACAAGCGTTGGAGTTAGGAAATGAAGGTGATCAACAAAAATGTGCCAGTAACTCTTTACTCTATCTCCATTGGTTTTGGCCGCAAAACGCGTTTTAAGTATTGATTTTTTTAAGTTTTACGTGACATTTTTAAAACTGCCCAGTGCAGTCTTTTTGTCCTAAGCTCTGTACTGCCTAAATTATAGGTCGTAGCTTAAATCTGATGGCATAATCGAAGAGACCAAAATTAAATTTCTGACAAGAAATGTGCAGTCACTTTTTGTCATATCTCTAACGGTTATCTAAATACTTATACAGCCGCATGTGAAACTGAACTCACTCACTCACTGATATAGATACAAATTCTAACATACTTCTAGAAGTGCTGGAAACTTGAAATTTGGCATGCAGGTACCTTTCGCCGTATAACCAACAGGAAAAGTCTGAAAACCGGGAATTTTTAATTTTAAACCCCTCAAAAAAATTAAAAACCGGTTGAAACTGGTTAAAAAACTGGTGTAGTTTTTTGCTTTCGAGCCGTCTAGCGACTAAACCGTAGGTAGTAGCTCAAATCTAATTTTTAAGGGGTTTTAGCAAATTTTATGATCTACAGAATGGGCACATTATACTTCCCCGCATCTCTACCGGGCCACCCGAAACATGCTTTCAAATTCGAAAATATTGTCAAATTTTGACGATTTTCGCTTGTAGATTTTCGTTTGAGGCTCTGTAGCGTCTAAACCGTAGGTTGTAGCTCGGATCTGATGAATAATAGTTAGTGGGGAATGAAGTGTTCTACAAAATAGGTCTAGTGACTTTTTGTCCTATCTCGTGTGGTTAAGCGTCAAAACGCGGGAATGTTTGACATTCCAGAAATTTTTTTGCTTAAAATAAAGTTTCGAGCCTGATATTGGCCGAACGGTAGGTCGTAGCTCAAATCTGATTGACCAATCAAATTAGCAAATTGCGCGATCTACATAAAAGGTCTAGTGACTTTTTGCTCTACCTCCAGTGGTTCAGCCGAAAAACGTGATTATGTGCAATTTTTTTGTAATTTTTACGTGAAACTTTTGTTTTCGGGCTCGATAGCGGCGAAACCATTGGTCTGAGATCGAAATAAGACAAGCGTTGGAGTTAGGAAATGAGGTGATCTACAAAAATGTGCCAGTAACTCTTTACTCTATCTCCATTGGTTTGGCCGCAAAACGCGTTTTAAGTATTGATTTTTTAAGTTTTACGTGACATTTTTAAACTGCCCAGTGCAGTCTTTTGTCCTAAGCTCTGTACTGCCTAAATTATAGGTCGTAGCTTAAATCTGATGGCATAATCGAAAGACAAAATTAAATTTCTGACAAGAAAGATCTAGTCACTTTTTCCTCGTATCTCTAACGGTTTAGCCGCAAAATGCCTTTAAATTCAAAAACTTTGGTTATATCTGGATAATTCGATAAAATAGGTATTCTTTTAACTCCAAGATCCCTAATCTAATGCTCGGACATAAACTTTCCCTGAATACCGCTAATCCAGTTAACGAGTGAATATACTCCACATTACAAATTGGCTGAACGTTAGCTAAGCGTCAATAGTATATAGGGATAAAGTGAATTTTTACTATGTTCACAGACACAACATCTTCTAAAATAGGCCCATGTGTCATTAACCCCAGGTAACATTATCCCCCCCGGAAATTTCCTGGTATGACCAGATAACCTCCAGGATAAACTAAACCCCCCTGATGTCTTAACCCCCGGTAACATTAACCCCCCTGGAATTTTCTGATCTGACCAGAAACCCTCCTGAGTAAATTAAACCCTCTGTTGTCTTAACCCCCGGTAACACTAACCCCCCCTGGAATTTTCTTGTTTGACCAGATAACCTCCTGAGGAAATTAAACCCCCTGATGTCTTAACCCCCGGTAACATTAACCCCCCCCTGAAATTTTCTGGTCTGACCAGAAAACCTCCTGAGTAAATTAAACCCTCTGTTGTCTTAACCCCCGGTAACACTAACCACCCCCGTTGAATTTTCTTGTTTGACCAGATAACCTCCTGAGGAAATTAAACCCCCTGATGTCTTAACCCCCGGTAAACATTATCACCCCTGGGAATTTCCTGGCATGACTAGATTAACTCCTGAATGTTTACAGAACAAACACCCTCCAATAGCGGCCCAAGTGTCTTAACATTAAACCCCCTGGAATTACCAGGTATAACCAGATACTCTTCTGAGTAAATCAAATCCCCTGATGACTTAACCACCGGTAACATTAAACCCCCCCTAGAGAATTTCCTGGCATGACTAGATACACTCCTGAGAAAATTATACTCCCTAAGCAATTTTATAATACTGACTTAGGGTCGGTGTTTTTATTATATTTACACTAAACATTTCACAATAGCTAACCAGTGCAGACTCTTCTTCAATGGTATGTCCTGGCTAAACGAGCAGTCGTAGCTGAAATCCAAGGATTAAAATCAAAATAAACAGATTCTAATTATAATTCTCGGAACTAATCGCTGATCTCCGAATTTGCAAGCGTAAATTTATCCGCTAATCTCCGAATTTGCAAGCCTACATCATGGGGGCCTGGGGGCGTAGCCCCCAGCGAGCCGAAGGCGAGTCCTATATTATATACAGCCGCATGTGAAACCACTCACTCACTCACTCACTCACTCACTGATGAATGTATACAAATTCTAACATAGTTCTAGAAGTGCTGGAAACTTGAAATTTGGCACGCGGGTACCTTTTGTCGTGTAACCAACAGGAAAAGTCTGAAAACCGGACTTTTTTACTTTTAAACCCCTCAAAAAAAATTCGAGAAAATTCATGCATTTTTTACCCCTGCAGGCCTTTTTTGTAAGCCCGATAGCGGGCGAACCGTTGGAGCTAGCTCGGATCTGACGAAAAATTCATGGTTCAGGAATGAAGTGAACTACAAAAAAGGTCCAGTGACTTTTTGCTCTATCTTCCATGGTTAAGCGACAAAACGCTCGAACATTTGAAATTCCAGAGATTTTTTCGATAAAAATAATGTTTCGAGCCCGATAGCGGCCGAACGGTAGGTCGTAGCTCAATTCTGATTGACCCATTAAATTAGCAAATTACGTGCTCTACAGAAATGGTCCAGTGACTTTTTGCCCTATCTCCATTGGTTTGGCCGAAAAACGTGATTATGTGCAATTTTTTTGTAACTTTTACGTGAAACTTTTGTTTTTGGGGTCGATAGCGGCGAAACAAATTGTCGGAGGCCAAAATAAAACAAAGGTTAGATTTAGGAAATAATATGATCTACAAAAAAGGTTCAGTGATCTTTTACTATATCTCCATTAGTTTGATGACCGCAAAACGCGATTAAATGAAAATATTTGAAAATTTTCGCCTACAAATTTATATTCCGGGCTTGATAGCGGCTAAACGGTTGGTCGTAGCTCAAAACAAATTTTCAGCCGGATGTAGGAAATCACGTGATCTACAAAAAAAGTTTAGTAACGTTTTGCCCTATCCTCAACGGTTTGGCCGCATTATGCGTTATAAAGTATCGATTTTTTAAGTTTTAACGCAAGATTTTGTTTTCTGGGCTCTATTTCAGACAAAATCTTAGTTCTAGGCCAGAATAAAAATTTGATTTTATTACAAAATAATGCGATCTACAAGAAAGGTCTAGTGACCTTTTACTCTATCTTCCATGGTTTAGCCGTAAAACGTGATTATGTCGAAAATTTCACTTAAAAACTTACATTTTGGGCTCGATAGTGGCCGAACCGTTGGCCGTAGCGTAAATGTAAAACTTTTCATAACTAGCTATTTATGAAATCAACAAAAAAGGTCCAGTAGCATTTTGTCGTTTATCTTTCCGTAAGCCTGGTTAATGCTCTAAAAGGCAAATTCTTTGTCGTCAATTTTAGGGGTTTTAAATCTTGCAACTATAATTAGTGCGATTCGTGCTGGTTCCAGATTGACCTTGTATTACTACGTTACCGAGTGACTAAAACCCCCCTCCACGTCGGGAGTTGGCTGAGCGTTAGTGAAGCTTCAATAATAGATAGGGACAGAGTGTTTTTTATTATGTTCACAGACACAACACCCTCAAAAAATAGGCCGAACTGTGTAATTAACCCCCGGTAACACCCCCCCCCGGGGATTTCCTGGTATGACCAGATAACCTCCTGAATAAATTAAACCCCCTGATGTGTTAACCCCCCCCCCAGGGAATTTCCTGGCTTGACTAGATAATCTCCTGATGATATTAAACCAACTGTTCAACTTAAAATACTGCCTTAAGGTCGGTTTTTATTATGTTTGTACTAAACAATTCACGATAGCTGACCAGTGCAGACTTTTCTCCCGAGCTCATTCCTGGCTAAACCAAAGGTCTCAGCTAAAATCTGACGACGGAATCGAAAGATAAAATTAAATTTCCGACAAGAAATGTCCAGTCACTTTTTCACGTATCTCTAACGGTTAAGCCGCAAAACGCCATTAAAGTCAAAATTTTGAATAAAACTGAAAAAATAAATAACATAGGTCCAAGATAATTCCGAATTCCGCTTATCCCCGAATCTGGCCAACACCCGAAAGGGGGCCTGGTGTGTTTCATTAACCCCCGATAACATTACGCCCCCCCCGGGATTTCCTGGTATGACCAGATAACCTCCTGAGTAAATTAAACGCCCTGATGTGTTAGCCCCCCTGGTAACTTTAAACCCCCCCCAGGGAATTTCCTGGCATGACCTTATGTCTGAATTTTACCACTCACCATATCTCTTAACCCCCCTTGGGAAGTTCCTGGTATAACCAGATAACCCCCTGATGTCTTAACCCCTGGTAACGTTAAACCCCCCAGGGAATTTCCTGGCACGAACTCATGTCCGAATTTTACCAATCACCAAATTGCTCTTATCCCCGAATTTGCAAGCGTACATCATGGGGGCCTGGGGGCGTAGCCCCCAGCGAGCCGAAGGCGAGTCTAAATACTTATACAGCCGCATGTCTAATATATATACAACCGCATGTGTAACTGACTGACTCACGTATACTAATTCTAACCTACTTCCAGATGAGTTAGAGACTTGAAATTTGGTACACAGATAGCTTTCCACGTGTAACCACCAGGAAAATCCCGAAAAGTGAGAATTTTTCATTTTCAACCCCTCAAAAAAATTCCCAAAAAATCGCGCATTCTTCACCCCTGCAGGCATTTTTTGTAAGCCCGATAGCGGGCGAACCGTTGGAGCTAGCTCGGATCTGACGGAAAATTCATGGTCAGGAATGAAGTGAACTACAAAAAAGGTCTAATGACTTTTTGCTCTATCTTCCATGGTTAAGCGACAAAACGCTCGAACATTTGAAATTCCAGAGATTTTTTTCGATAAAAATAATGTTTCAAGCCCGATAGCGGCCGAACCGTTGGTCGTAGCTCAAATCTGATTGACCCATCAAATTAGCAAATTGCGCGATCTACAGAAAAGGTCCAGTAATCTTTTGCCCTATCTCGATTGGTTTGGCCGAAAAACGTGATTATGTACAATTTTGTTGTAACTTTTACGCGAAACTTTTGTTTTTGGGGTCGATAGCGGCGAAACCATTGGTCGGAGGTCAAAATAAGACTAACGTTTTTATTTAGGAAATAAGATGACCTACAAAAAAGGTCTAGTGACTTTTTACTATATTTCCCTTAGTTTGACCGCAAAACGCGATTAAGTGAAAATATTGGACATTTTCGCCTAAAAATTTACATTCCGGGCTTGATAGCGGCCTAAACGGTTGGTCGTAACTCAAAACAAATTTTTAAACGGGATTTAGGAAATCACGTGATCTACAGAAAAGGTTCAGTGACTTCGGGAGTTGGCTGAGCGTTAGCTAAGCGTCAATAGTAGATAGGGACAGAGGAATATTTATTATGTTCACAGACACAATACCCTCTAAAAAAGGCCCAAGTGTGTCATTAACCCCCGGTAATATTAAACCCCCCCCCCCCGGGGATTTCCTGGTATGACCTGATAACCTCCTGTACATTCAACCCCCTGATGTGTTAACCCCCCCTGGTAACATTAAACCCCCCCCCCCCAGGGAATTTCCTGCCATGACCTCATGTCCGAATTTTTACCAGTCACCAAATCTCTTAACCCCACCCCCCTGGGAAGATCCTGGTATGACCAGATAACCCCCCTGGAGGACTTATCCCCCCCCGGTTACGTTAACCCCCCCTGGGAATTTGTTCATATGACCAGGAACAATATCCTGACGAAATTAAACCCCCTCTTGTCTTAACCTCCTTAACATTAATCACCCACCCAGGGAATTTCTCGCCTTGACTAGATAGTCTCCTGGTGATATTAAACCCCCTGTTCGACTTAAAATACTGCCTTGAGGTCGGTTTTTATTATGTTTATACTAAACAATTCAAGATAGCTGACCCGTGCAGACTTTTCTCCCGAGCTCATTTCTGGCTAAACCATAGGTCGTAGATCAGATCTGAAGGGCACAATCGAAAGACAAAATTAAATTTCCAACAAGAAAGGTCCAGTCACTTTTTGTCGTATCTCTAACGGTTTAACCGCAAAATGCCCTCAAAGTCAAAAGTTTTTACGATTCCGGAAAAAAATCTATGAAAAAGGTCAATTTTTAAATCCCTTGTCATTTACTTAATGTCCGGACTTAACCAGTCACCGAATTCCGCTTATCCCCGAATTTGCAAGCGTTTACTTTGGGGGCCTGGGGGCGTAGCCCCCAGCGAGCCGAAGGCGAGTCCTATATTATATACAGCCGCATATGTAACTGACTGACTGACTGACTGACTGACTGACTGACTGATAGGGTATACAAATTCTAACCCACTTCTAGAAGTGCTGGAAACACCAAATTTTGCACACACGTAGCTGGAGTCCTCAAACCACCGGGAAAAGTCTGAAACCCGGAATTTTTTACTTTTGAACCCCTCAAAAAAATTCGCGAAGTGACCCCTGTTTTGGCCTTGCAGCTTCCCTTTGAAGCCCGATAGCGGGCGAACCGTTGGAGCTAGCTTCGATCTGACGAAAAAATTCATGGTCAGGAATGAAGTGAACTACCAAAAAGCTCCAGTGACTTTTTGCTCTAACTCCATCGGTTCGGCCGCAAAACGCGATTACATTAAAATATTTTGAAATTTTCGCCTAAACATTTACCTTTCGGGCTCGATAGCGGCTAAACGGTTGGTCGTAGCTCAAAACAAATTTTCAATGGGATTTAGCAAATCGCGTGATCTACAAAAAAGGTTTAGTAACATTTTGCCCTATCATCAACGGTTTTGGCCGCATTATACGCGTTTTAAAGTATCGATTTTTTCAGTTTTACGTGAAATTTTGTTTTCTGGGCTTTATTGCAGGCAAAATTCTAAATTTAGCACAAAATAAAATATTTGGATTTTAACACTAATTAACGCGATCTACAAAAAAGGTCTAGTAATCTTTTTGCTCTATCTCCATTGGTTCGGCTAATAAATGTAAATATTTCTTAATTTGTATTTAAGAATTTTGTTTCTAGAGTCGATAGCGGCCAAACAAATAGTTCTAGCTTAAAATGTAAAAATGTTTATGACTAAAAATTGATGGGATCTACAAAAAAGGTCATGTACCTTTTTGTTGTATGTCCTTCAATAAGCCCGAAAACGCTATAAATAGCAAAATATTTGTCGTGGATTGGCAATTTTTGGAGTTTTTAAACCAATATGTGACTAATATTTTGTGTAATTCGTTCCAGATTCAGTTTGCACTTGCTTTGCTAGGTTAACTAGTGAATACAACACCACATTATAAATTGGCTGAGCGTTGGCTAAGCGTCAATAGTAGATAGGGACAGAGTGAATTTGTATTATGTTCACAGACACAACACCCTCTAAAATAAGTCCAAGTGTGTCATTAACCCCCGGTAACATTAACCCCCCCGGGGATTTCCTGGTATGACCAGATAACCTCCTGAGTACATTAAACCCCCTGATGTGTTAACCCCCCCGGTAACATTAACCCCCCCCGGGATTTCCTGGTATGACCAGGATAAGCTCCTGAGTACATTAAACCTCCTGAAATGTTTAACCCCCCCGGTAACATTAAACCCCCCCCAGGGAATTTCCTGGCATGACCTCATGTCCGAATTTTACCAATCACCAAATCGCTCTTTTCCCCACCAGTGCAGACATTTATTCCAAGCGTTGTACCGACTAAACCATAGGTCGTAGATCAAATCTGAGGGCACAATCGAAAGACAAAATTAAATTTCCGACGAGAAAGGTCCCAGTCACTTTTTCTCGTATCTCTAACGGTTAAGCAGTAAAATGTCATTAAAGTCAAAAATTGGATTAATAAATAAAATTTCAATAAATTAGGCCTAATTTAAACACCCAGACCCTAGTATAATTCTCAGATATTACCCGTCACTGAATTCCGCTTATCCCCGAAATTGGCCAACACCCAAATGGGGCCCTGGGGGCGTAGCCCCCAGCGAGCCGAAGGCGAGTCCCTATTATATATACAGCCGCATGTGTAACTGACTCACTCACTCACTGACTGACATATAGATACAAATTCTAACATAGTTCTAGAAGTGCTGGAAACTTGAAAATTTGGCACGCGGTACCTTTCACAATATGACCCGGAGGAAAAGTCTGAAAACCGGACTTTTTTACTTCTAAACCCTTCAAAAAAATTCCCGAAAAAATCGCGCATTTTTTACCCCTGCAGGCATTTCTTGTAAGTCGGCTAGCGGGCGAACCGTTAGAGCTAGCTCGGATCTGACGGAAAATTCATAATCAGGAATGAAATGAACTACAAAAAAGGTCCAGTGACTTTTTGCTCTATCTTCCATGGTTAAGCGACAAAACGCTCGAACATTTGACATTCCAGAGATTTTTTTCGATAAAAATAATGTTTCGAGCCCGATAGCGGCCGAACGGTAGGTCGTAGCTCAAATTCTGATTGACCCATTAAATTAGCAAATTACGTGCTCTACAGAAAATCTCGGTCCAGTGACTCTTTTTGCCCCTATCTCCATTGGTTTGGCCGAAAAAACGTGATTATGTGCAATTTTTTTGTAACTTTTACGTGAAACTTTGTTTTTGGGGTCGATAGCGGCGAAACAAATTGTCGGAGGCCAAAATAAAACAAAGGTTAGATTTAGGAAATAATATGATCTACAAAAAAGGTTCAGTGATCTTTTACTATATCTCCATTAGTTTGACCGCAAAACGCGATTTAATGAAAAATATTTGAAAATTTTCGCCTACAAATTTATATTCCGGGCTTGATAGCGGCCTAAACGGTTGGTCGTAGCTCAAAACAAATTTTCAGCCGGATGTAGGAAAATCACGTGATCTACAAAAAAAAAAGTTTCAGTAACGTTTTGCCCTATCCTCAACGGTTTTGGGCCGCATTATGCGTTATAAAGTATCGATTTTTTAAGTTTTAACGCAAGATTTTGTTTTCTGGGCTCTATTTCAGACAAAACCTTAGTTATAGCCCAGAGTAAAAAATTTGATTTTAATACAAAATAATGCGATCTACACAAAAGGTCCAGTGACCTTTTACTCTATCTTCCATGATTTAGCCGTAAAAACGTAATTGTATTGTAAATTTCACTTAAAAACTTTACTTTTTCGTGCTCGATAGTGGCCGAACTGTTTGGTCCAAGCTTAAAATGTAAAACTTTTTGTAAGTAGCTATTCATAAGATCTACATAAAAAGGTCCAGTAGCTTTCTGTCGTTTATCTTTCCGTAAGCCTGATAAATGCTATAAATGGCTATATTCTTTGTCGTTAATTTTAGGGGTTTTAAATCTTGCAACTATAATTAGTGCGATTCATGCTGGTTCCAGATTGGACTTGTATTACTCCGTTAACGAGTGACTATAACCCCCCCCCTCCACATCGGGAGTTGGCTGAGCGTTAGTGAAGCTTCAAAGGTAGATAGGGATAGAGTTTTTTTATTACGTTCACAGACACAACACCCTCTAAAATAGGCCCACGTGTGTCATTAACCCCTTGTAACATTAACCCCCCTCCCCGGAATTTGTTCAAATGACCAGACAATATCCTGACTAAATTTAAACCCCCAGATGTTCTTAACCCCTGGTAACATTAAACCCCCCACAGGGAATTTCCTGGCATGACCTCATGTCCGAATTTTACCAATAACCAAATCTCTAAACCTCCCCCCCTGAGAAGTTCCTGGTAAGACCAGATAACCCCCTGGTGTCTTATCCCCCGGTAACGTTAACCCCCCCTAGGGAATTTTCCTGGCATGACCTCATGTCCGAATTTTTCCAATCACCAAATTTCATAACCCCCTGAGTAAATTAAACCCCTGATGTCTTAACCCCCCCGGTAACATTAACCCCACCCCCGGGAATTTCTCGGCATGACCAGATAAACTCCTGAGTAAATTAAACCCCTGATGTCTTAACCCCCGGTAACATTAACCCCCCCCCCTGGAAGTATCTGTTATGACCAGATAAAATCCTGAGTAAATTAAACCCCTGATGTCTTAACCCCCGGTAACATTAAAACCCCCTGGAATTTTCTTGCATGACCAGATAGTCAACATCCTGAGTAAATTAAACCCACTGATTTCTTAACCCCCGGTAACATTACCCCCCTCCCCCGGGATTTCCTGGTATGACCAGATAAGCTCCTGAGTACATTAAACCTCCTGAAATGTTAACCCCCCCGGTAACATTAAACCCCCCCAGGGAATTTCCTGGCAAGACCTCATGTCCGAATTAAACCAATCACCAAAATCGCTCTTTTCCCCACCAGTGCAGACATTTATTCCAAGCGTTGTACCGACTAAACCATAGGTCGTAGATCAAATCTGAGGGCACAATCGAAACACAAAATTAAATTTTCGACAAGAAAGTTCCAGTCACTTTTCACGTATCTCTAACGGTTAAACCGCAAAACGCCCTCAAAGTCAAAAGTTTGGGTGGGTAAATCCCTCGGATAAATTAAACTATGCTATACATCACGTCCTCCCTGACTTTGGTTAAAACCAAATTCTTTCTTGTCTCCAAATTTCACGAACACATAACCTTAACTCTTCTACCACATCAATTGATTAATATTATACCACCACACATCTTTTGGCTTGAGCGTTTAGCGAAGCCATTACGACCCGTAAGATTCTCGAAAACGGATACATAAAATTTGGAAACTTCACGTCTGAATTTAACCAATCCACCCGAACTACGCTTATCCCCGAATTTAGCCAACAGACACCCAAA
>NW_025779851.1:0-87765 GCF_021130785.1 Homalodisca vitripennis
TGATTATAACACCTAAAACATGGTAACAATAACTTTTTAAACTGTTTGTATAAGGAATGCCCAACGCAAGAACACTTCCCAAAGGCACAATTCGTGCTCCACTGATAGTCGGTAATGGCGGATAGTATCGTCATCGGCGTACAGACGGGAGTGGGAGAACAGCTGCCAGCAACAAAACAATTTATTTTTTACCTACTGCAACCAGCTGACTATTATAGCTTATAAACTTCAAAAACAGTAATAACATATATTTTTATCGATCGGAGGATTATTTCGTCTTTGGCGTTATAAGACCAAAGAAACATCACGGATTATTCCGTCTACGACGTGCTAAGGGTTAAGAGAAGATTTGAAAATGAAAAGGGTTGTTGCCAAGTTTGTTCCTCGCGTTCTGACTGACAATCAAAAGGAACATTGAGTTGAAACATGTTGTTTTGATGAGTCATACTGCTATGGTTACAACCCAGGAACAAAGCAACAGTCAAGCCAATGGATACATCATCGTCACCCTGTCCAAAAAAATGTCATCAAGTCAAATCAAACTTCAAAACCATGCTGATTTGCGTTTTTGATGCCAAGGGCGTAGTTCATTCAGAGTTTGTTCCCCCAGGTCAGACCGTAGATCAAACCTTTTATTTGGATGTTTTCAGAAGATTGCACAACAGTATTTGTCAAAAAAGACCCGATTTGTGGCAGACAGGAGACTGATTCTTCCACCACGACAACACACCTGCACAAACAGCCATATCTGTTAAACAGTTTTTGGCTAAAAATGGCATGGTTCCGCTGCCCCATGCCACATAACTCACCTGACCTGGCACTGTGCAACTTTTTCTTATTTCCACGCATAAAACGGTGATGACACTGATTTTACAACATAGAAGAAGTTTAGAAAAGAAACAAATGGAGGGATCTATCAGCCATTTCTAAACATGAGGGCAAAAAAATGTTTTTAACAGTGAAAACACTGGTGGAACAAATATATTAGTTTTAATAGAGAGTATTTTGAATGGGATAAGATATATTTTTTTTTAATTCAAAAAAAATACTCTTAAAAAAAAATAATTCCAATTTCTTTTAGGTAACCCCTTGTATCTAGTTATTGATTTCCCACATGAAAAAAACTGTAGAATAGTGTGTTTAATCTCGATTTTTTCATGTTACAAGAATATATAATACTACCCAAAATATATGGTATATTAATACATCTATGAAGCACTTTTGAAAAGTAAACGCTGTTTTGGTATACGTAAAAAGGTACTTCTCTGTAAAATTGCTACCATTATTGCAAAATTTACTACACAAAATTCTACACTTTTGAAAATCTCTTTTATAAAAATTAATATGAAAGGAAGAAGAAACTTTTTTTAAATTAATGAATATCTTTATTAAAAGAATAAAGATAATACATTTATTAATTAATGACAAATTATTTCTCTACTTACATACCCTTTAAGAACAGTACTACATGTTAAAATGTATTTAATTTATGTTAGTAAAGTAAAATTCAAGACAATTTTGTTGTTCATGTTCTGCCACAAATGTTGAATGTAATTTAAGAAATTAATGTGATTTTAAAAGTAATCTAAATATAATTAATAGTTTGTTTATTTATAAACGCGTGCGCACACATACACACACACACACACAAGGGCTATCCATAAAGTAACAGATGTTTTTGTATAAAAACTACCCCACTGAAATAGGAACATTTTATTATATTCATTTAAAAGCTACACTCTTAGGCTGTTTTTCAATGTACAGTGCAGTCTCTATAATCCGGCCGTGCACTAATACGGCACGTCTAGTAATCCGGTACTGTGCGAGCGATGATGGGTCGGGTCAATGCCCTTCGGTTCATGTCACTGCAAGCATGGATGACTCACCGGCCCGCCGCGCCGCCACTAGTCACTCGTCAGTTGCTTGCCTACTTGCGCTCTGGCTACAGTACTACTGTATACAGCTTCGTTTCGTTGACGTGTTTGCTTGTGTTTGTGTTTCGTTGACGTGTGTGTTATTACGATATTTTATAATAGTTGAGTGCGATGTCGGAAAAAAAACGTAAACATGTAACATTAACAATCGATAAAAAGTACGAAATTCAAAAACGTTTAGAGAAAGGTGATAAGTTGTCTCTTTTGGCCAAAGAATACAACATTGGTCGTGCAACAATACACAACATTAAAAACAAAAAAGGACAAAATTGAATCGTTCTTCAAAAGTAGGCCTAGTGAGAAATCTGCTGTTGCAAGAAAAACCTTGAAATCAGGTGAGTTTCCCCAAGTTGAAGATGCACTTTTTGCATGGTTCATGCAAGAAAGAAGTCGGCATACACCTATTTCAGGTGATATCCTTATGGATAGGAAAAAGCCAAGTTCTTCTACAACAAAATAATGAAGGACGACTTTCGTGCCAGTGTATGTTGGTTGGACAAGTTTAAAAGACGTTTCAGGATTAGACTGTTAAGTTTAACTTGTTAAAATTCATAACAGCTGTTGAAGAAATGAACTTGACCCCAGATCAGGTGTATAACGCGGACGAGAGTGGCTTATTTTGGCGCCTTTTGCAAAAAAAAAACGTTTGTTCACAGAGCTGAAGAAAGCGCACCTGACCGCAAGTTGGCAAAAGACTGAATCACATTTATTTATGCTGTGCTGTAATGCCAATGGCACTCATAAATTACCAATGCTCGTGATCGGTAAATCAAAAAACCCCAGGTGTTTTAAGAACGTAAATTTGCCCGTGGAATACACAAACCAAACAAAAGGCTGGATGACAAAGACTCTCTTCAACGAATGGTTTCATAACAGCTTTGTTCCATCAGTCAAGATATTTTTGAAAAAAACAGAAGTTGCCTCTTAGAGCATTGTTACTTCTCGATAACTGCCCTGGGCATCCTAATGCAGACGGATTAAGGAATGGCAATATCTGTGCACTATTTTTGGCCTACTCTGACATTACTACAGGATTACGAAAAACAGAAAAAAGTGACTCTGAACAACAAAACGAAGAAACTGAGCTAAATGACTTAAGAGACGCAATTATTGAGCAGCTTCTGGATGATCCTAATGACCTGACGCAAACTGATGTAAATGACTGAAAGAAGAACAATTGTACCAAATAATGACAGACGACGAGATAGTAGCAGACATACTCGACAGCGGTGACGACGATGAAGGGGAGAGGGGAACTGATTGTGTCGCAGCTGCTCCACAGACAGTAAACACAAATCAGGCGCTGCGTGCATTCACGACGGCTATAACTTGGGCGGAGGAAAATAGTGCGTAAGCTTCTGAACTCCTTACACTCAAAGGACTTCAAGAAAAAGTGTTGAAGCATTCATTTGATGCTAAAAAACAAAAAAACTATCGAAGACTTTTTTCCTGCCTGTAATGAATAGGCCTATGCAGATTTTTCATTTTACGGTATGTAAGTTTACATATTGATTTTCAAAGTTTTTGTACTGTATCCTTCCATTGTTTATTTCACAGCCAGATTAGGCATACTGTACTGTTTGTTTATTATGTTTTATTGTGTATTTAGTTATTTTCCAATTGTACTTTTACGTTCTACTTATGTTAAACTATACTTTAACTGGTTTCTAATAAATTTCAATGTACATTTGTATGTTTTTCGTACGTTTTTTACCCATACATGCTTTAATCCGGCAATTTCGGTAATCCGACACTACCAATCCAATTGAAACATTTATCATAACGTGACTCAAAGTATGATCTGTATTGAAAATTTCCTTGTCAATACAGTACATTTTTCTATAAGCTCAAGTAATATTTAATTTTTGTCTGCCTTTCAGAGTTAATATAAATACCTGAAAACCTCTTAAAAAAATATAACAGCAAACCCAATAAAGCCATATCTCAAAATATCTATTTAACAAATGTGAGATAATAAACTATTGACATTCTGGTTCAGTCCAGTAAAAATCAATCCACACAAATTATGTTCCACTCACGGTAGAGACTACTCTCTGTCTGTTCAATCTCATAACAGTGAGATATAAAAAAAAGTAAAATAATTTTGATGAAATTCTGATGGAACTAACGTATTCTTAATATCGAGTGTATAAGAGGAGGCTTCATTTGCTATGGTGAGCAGAGCCTAATTATGTAAACGATAAACCAATATTATTGAAAAAATACATGGTAAAAATCCTTTTTGAAACTTATACTAGACATGTAAAAGAAACAATGAGACTAACCGACAAATCCTCACAGGCTTTGATGATAAGAGGCTTTATGATATTCCAGTTGGGAGGCTTATAGTCTGCCGTGGAAAAAGCACTGAGGAATGCAATGAAGCCTGTTGCACCAAACTGCTCCAATTGCCAAGGCTCACGCTCCACCCTCTTTGCAATGTGATCCAGCAAAGGCAGGTGATAATGGTTCTAAAAAGAGCAAATGTGTTACAACTAAACTATGAAAATGGTAAAAAGGCACACTGTTCCAGTTTGCCAAATACTTCACCCACCTTGTAAAGATCTACTCAAAATCCATTTGAAGTAGGTTCCGTAGAATTAATAGAATATAATACAAACATGTTAAAATAACACCTGGCATAATTTTATATATTTGATATGAAGACTAAACTTGATACAGAGACAGTGCTCGTATTTGCACATAAATAGAATATATTTGTTAACAAGTTCTGACTAATAAAAAGTTTCAAGTTTTCAATATATTACATTTGTGTGAATTTTAACTATTTCCAAACATAGACCGAAAAGGTTTAGATGTTTTTTTTTTACATATTAAATCATTTTAAATAAATTCAACTATTAGACTAATTTAATGTCTCTTCAAGATTTCAAGATGGTGGCTTTTCAAAGTTTGAAAAAAGAACGATTATTATTTTAGTTATCCTGTATCATATAGCAAAACAGAAAAGTATTTTTGAATTCTCAAACAATATTTTTATATCTTAATAGATTCTAATATAGTGACTAGCCAGGTTTAAACAATAATCCTGAGGAAGTAATGGTTAAAAAGCGTAATGTTTATCTAATTCATACTAAACTATCTACAAAATAAGAAACAAAGGCTTTTTGCTATCATGGCTTTCATCACTTGGTTAACTAACTAGTCTCAACCAATAAAAAAAATGCAAGAATGCAACCATTTCCATTTGTGAAGATTATTGTCAAGATAATTTTTACAACATTACTAAGAGATGCATTTTTAACATTTTTATACTTTTTGTATTCTTTTAAAATATTTAGATGGTGGCCGTTCAAAATTTGGAAAAGGAAAGGTTATATATCAGTAATTAGATATTGTAGAGCAAAACGGAAAAGTTTTTAAGAATTCTCAGATCACCTAAGATAATGTCAATGCTTACTGATTTTTGTTATACTTCTTGCAATTTAAAGATAGTGACCATACACAGTTTTTAATAATATACAATAAATAATGGTGAATATGATAACTGCTATAATTAATTTCTATTCTAGCTAACAGAAACTAAACTTTCAACAGAAATAGTACTTACACATGGATTAGATAAGTTCATTAGCCAGGCTAACAAAGAGTTTTAAGATAGTGGTTGTTTGTATTTATGGACAATTTTTATCTAAAATATTTAATTACATAAATCAAAAGTGAATTATTTTTAACAAGCAGTTTCAACATTCGTACTTATTTTATAATACTTCTTAATCTTTCATGATGGTTGCTATTCAAAGGTTGTAAAAGAAATTGTTATTCCCAAGAGCGCACAAAACCTGTTATATAGGGAGACGGACAGAACCTGTGGTGCATTTTATTTCTAAATTGATTGCCTAATAGTCTATTTGCAACTAAAAATAACATTTATTTTGGTACTCTTAAATAAATCACTATCAAATATATAAATTCAAACCTTACAACTTTTTAAATTTACAAAATACACAGAACTACAAATATAATTCAATTTTATCAAAACCCTAAATATTTGAATTTATTGTCACACTACAACCACGAAAGTGAGGTTTTTTTAATTCTCAGTGGAAAGGGATGGTTGCCTCCGCACGTAGTCCTTTAACAATCTTTGCACCTCCCTTACTTATGTTCGCGCCATCAGAATCTGAGACTTATAGAAGCCAATCAAATTTGAGAACTACTTTTCTCTGATGTCCTTGGGGCTTAGAAGATACGCTCCAAAGAACCTATTCTTACTTTCAGATATAGCAGAAAGTTTAACCATATATGTTCTACTGATTTTACTGCTTCACTGCAGAGTCTGCATTCATCAGTCTGACTAAGACCCACCTTCATCAGATGTTTCCTAACGTGGCCATGTCCAGTCAACAATCCTAATATCGATCTTATATCCTCCTTACTTTTGTTCTAAGAGAGCTGCTCACCCTTTAGCATAAGGAGAGATAACCATTTTAGATTGTCTTAGTCTCGGGCCCTACTCCAGTTTAAGTATGTAATCCTCTTACTCCAATCCTCCAATCTTTTACTACAGCTTTGCTGTAGGAGAAAGCTACTCCACAGCCTGGCTCAAGCCCTATCGTAAGGGATTCTGTATCTATTTTGGCAAGGGTATCTGCTTTATCGTTTCCATCAATGCTCACGTGGCCTGACAGTCAACCGAGTGTAACTCTGTTCTTCTTTGCCAGTTCCACTAGAACATTCTCACATTCCCATACTGCATTTGAGGCAAACAAGCAGGTGTTACGTGCCTTTAGTGTAGCCTGGCTATCAGAGAGGATTAAAAATTCTGCTCCTTTGGCCTCAATTGAATGAATCTTATGGCACATGATTATAATGCCATGATTTCCGTTTGGAAGACCGTGGCGTGTTTTCCCAGGGGCACTATTAAGTTAACTCCTGGTCTATATATACCAAATCCTGTTGTAGAGTCAAGGCGTGATCCATCTGTGTAAAACTTCTGGACTCCTTTGGTAGAGTAGGCCTTCTTATTACTCCATTTTCCCCTATCTCCAATAAAGACTAGGTATGGTTTACCAAAAGAGTATTTCTTAACCATACTTTCTGATACATACATTTTAGCACATTTACTCCCAAAATATTTTTCTCTGAATTTAAAAGTGGTATGATCTTGAATTTAGTACGATAAATATCTTTAAATAGTTTGTATGCAGTAGATTCTCACTAATCTAGCATAAATCAGACCATGGTATTGCCGGATTAGTGAAAACATCGGATTATTGTAGTAGGCCAATAATAAAAAATGCTTAAAACTTACAAAATGTGTGTTTTGTTATACCGAACACTACTCAAAATTACTATTGCAGTACTTGTGCACTAAATTTAAATAAGGAGCATTAAAATATTTTCTTCAAACATCCTTTTTTACGTATGTAATAATTGGTTTTTATCAATGATGTACCACACTAGAAATAAATACAGGTAGGTCTATTCCATTGGAGTAAAAAAATTATGATTTTATTTTGTTTCTTGGCCTGTACATACTTTCTCTTGAAGCCTCTTTAAAACAAAAATATCACTAGCAGACATGTCATTTTTTTCTGCCTACTTCACAAAAGTTGCAAAGGCATTCATCGCAGCATTGTTACAACCGACATCGTATTCATTTGTGAGGTTGGTAAGCTTATTGCCTTTATCAAGTCTCTTTAAAATCTTGTTCTTTTGAAGCACAGTTAAGGTTTTATGTTTGCGTTTACAATAAGACAGTTTTCACTTACTTTCTTGAAATATAAATTAAGCACAAACTACAACACTAAGTACAGTAGCAATAACACTGGCACTGTTAACGTGAACAGTGGGTAAATCACGAGACAACTGAGCGATCATAGGTTTTTAATTAATACAGTTTTCAGTAACGTATCTCAACTTGAATCTCCCACTCCATGCCCGTCAAAATATGCTGGATTACTGGAGTGCCAGATTATATAGGGTCTACTGTACTCAAACATTTTTAAACGTGGTTCAAAAACAATGCTGTTGGCATATTGATTACTAAACCACAAACTATTTAGAGAACATGTTTTCTATTCAAAATAAAAACATTGCATAATCGTTATGGTTATGGTATTGACAAGAGAGGTATTAAGCATTTTATTTTAGACAATAATATGAAGTTACATATTTTTCATGTTTGATTTCTTAGTTTGTGAGATGGTACTTGACATAAAATTTATAGTTGATAACAGGTCTGTAAAAAAGAGTCAATTGGAGCTAATAATGAATTTGTCATGGAGTGGAACAGTGTAATGGTCGTTTTGTTCTTACTTACAGCACAATAACAAGGGTAGTTAAGAACAATCAAGTGATTCTTTGAGTAACTGCATGAAGTTTTATTCACTTAAGTACATTAGGTTTTCTTTGAGGGAATAGTCCAGAAACAGAAGAAAGTACTCTATATTTTTTTAAGTAAGGCCCATATCATTTGTCGTCTAAACTCTAAATTATCTAACTGCAGACTCTGATTTCTGGGTAACACCAAAGAGTTGTTCTTTGTAATATCAAGCATCCAGAGTAAAACTGGCATGTAGCATTTTTTTACCCCTCATTGCAATTATTTTGAAAAATGCCAGTTTTCTTTTTCTTATGTAATAGTATCTTTTTACTTTGTGGAGAGAGTGAATGCCAGTTATGTTGACATGAAAGTAACAACAGAACTATCATTCCACCATACTGCTGCTACGCTTTCTTCTAAACACACATGTAACTCTCATTCACCTTTTTTTGCATTTCTTTCATATAAATTTGCTTTTAATTAAAGAGCAATCATTTGTTCTGTTATGATATACAGTACCTGCTCCAACATTAAACTTACCGAGGCAAGAAACCAAAGATGCAATGGTGAAAGAATTATCAAAATACAAAGACGTTATTTCAGAAAATTAATTTTTTCAATATATCCAAAACTACTTATTTACTCTTTTGTTAGTCACAGTCCTGATAAACATCAACACTTATACATTAACCAAGCTTTTGAGGAAGAATACCAAATTGTGTAGGTTACCCATGAATAAACAGGTTTTCCCGTGCTAACCGCAGTGAAAAATCATCGTCAGTTCATTGATTAATTTTTCATATGTGTAAGTTTTATAAACTGGTTACTGAGTGGTTGAATAAGGAGTTAAAGTTTGGCCATTTTCTAATTTTCTTTGATATTACAATTGCCTGATGTATGGCAGAACCTAAATATTTCTCCAAATCGATTTCATCTCCAAATTTGGAAACAAGCATGTTATGGGAATTATCATTCCCTTCTCAAATCATACTTCGATATGACAAAAGCACATAGCCAGTCAAATACAAAATTACCATAAAGAGGCAGTATAACTCATCTGCTGAAATATATTAGTACAATATGTGGGGGTGGGATTTATTCGAGAATGCCATGGACAATGTTTTTATAATAATAGCTTTTGGACTGTCAAATTTTTTAAACCTGCAATCAGGTTGTTTGGCCTTTATCACATTTTGGAAGAAGTGGAGCAATCTTGCTAGTGGATGGCAATTCCCTGTTGGCTAAGTATCAGTGCTATAATTTCTCTCATTACTCATGACGCTTCCCTTAATGACCCATTCTGCTTGCATTCAAAGCTGTGAGATGCTCAGTTTATTGTAATCATTACAAATCTCGCCTATAGTGATAATCTGTATCAGTACATTTCCGTTTTCAGGTTGAGTATTGAATATACTTGGGTTTCCACCTACTTCACCTTCTTCCTCCAATGCTTCAAGAATTTATGCTACTGCCAAATGTAGTCTGAAACAAGAAAATTAAAAAAACATAAAATAGTTCAATAATATAAGTTACTCTAGTATAGTGAAATATTTTACTGGTTATACTTAATTTGTATTTATAATTGTAATTAATTTATAGTAAATTTACTAATATGAAATGCAAATAAATAAACTGTAGTTGTAAAACAAATGAAACTATGTGGTAGAAGAAAATCACTGATAGTAGAGGAAATGTTTACAGAGTCAAAAACAACCAATAGAACTTAGTTCTATTTGTATAACTAACCAATAGATCACAGTATATGATACATATAATTACAGCTATGTTTTTAACATTATTTTAGAACATTGTAATATACTAAAGCAGGTATAAATTTACACTTACCTAGTAAAAGTCTCGGCAATTTTCATGTTTTTGATGCAAGGTTCACAGAAACTAAACTAAAACACTGTACTCTCAAATAATGACAATAGCAGCTTATGATGTGTGGAGGAAACTAGAGAAGAGAGCCACTAACTGCTTAAGTCAAAACTGTCATCTACTTTTAAACTTCAAAAAATAAAATCGTGGTGTGTGTCAAAAACGATCCATTGGGCATAAATTGGTTATATCCATATTACAACCAAACAAAATACTTGCATTATCATTAAGATACTATTTCTTGCTTTACTTACAGTACAGAAGAAAATAATATAATGTAAGTTAAAATAGAAAACTCAAATTACAATGAAATATAATACAATAAATCTTAATTACTATCTGAGTGAACTAATACAGAGAGGAAACATATTGAGTCTTTTCTTTAAAATGTTAAGACCCACGAAATATATTCCTCATCTTAAGATAATCAACCTTCCTATGTTATAATTTTATATATATAAAATAATTTTATACTTACAAACTTAATAAGTTTCTTTAGAATCCACAAAGTGTGTTCAAAACTATAATCTTTCTTTATAACCATATGAGCACAACCGTTACAGTACCCCTCATGGTAGTAGGAAGTGTTACCATTTGAATCAGAATGTTTCCAATAGAGTCTTGACAGAATTGATTCCATCTCATAAAAGTCCATGCTATCGAGAGAATCGGTAATTATATCTAATGTATAACAAAATAGAGTCTGGAAGTTTCCACTATAAAACTTATTGTCACAGAGCGCATAAACAATATTTGTTGCTTCTTTTAAACTTAACTGGTCTCTTCTGTTATTCAGAGCATTCACTAACAGCTGTGTGCTTCTCTCCATATTCTTTCTTTTAGACACAAATGACAAAAGTTCACTCAACTGGGACACATTGTCAAAATCACACTTAGTCTGAAGGTTGGCTTCAAAGACAATGGGCAATGCGATCTTCAATGCTTTCACAAGAGGAGTTGACTTGAAGTCTTTCATGACGAAGTCGAGGAATGTAATTTGCTGAAGGGTAAGATCATTAACCTGCTTAGACAATATCCCAAGAAGAATGTTCATGACCTTAGTGTCAGCCAGAACACCCAAATATCCCATGCACTTCAAAACTTCAATTAAATCATTTAGTTCGAGGTGGCGGATCTGTGATTTCAGCACTTCACACAGCTTCCGAAAGTCTTTGCTGTTTATCACTTGGCCGTTTGATATTTGGGAACTGTAACAATCACAGAATGGTCAGTGAGAAAATGGTGATAAAAATACACAGAGACAAATGACAGTTTATTTGATTTCTGTACCTTTGAGCTTTCTGTAGGAGAAACAGAGACTTCAATGCTTGCACAACATGTTTACTGTTCATGATTGAATGGTGGCGACTGACAGCATTAAGTACTGCATTGCTATCTTTGGCTGAACGGACATTCTGAAGAAGTATATCCTGAGAACCTGCAGGCACTACTGGCTCTGGTACAATGTCTAACACAAAAAAGAAAATTATCAATATTGCAAAAATAATCTCTGTTTTTAAATTGTTTGGATTAAACACTAAGGCTGACTGAAGTATTTTGTATTCTACTATTGAAATTCCTGAGGGAAAGCAATTAAACTATAGTCCTAATCTGACCCTGTTGGATTGATATAGCAATAGAGTCCAGTAGAGTGGACGGACTTTTGGGGATGGATCAGAGATAGTTATAGAACTATCTATATATATTGTATGGGCAACAAATTTATAAACTAAACAGACAAACAACTGATACCTCTCAATAATTGTGACATGTTTGGCGCTCCTGGCTTGTACAAGCGTAACTTTAAAGTAGTCGTCCTCACTTATTCCTTTATGGATTGCGTTGAAATATGTACTGTTTTTAGTACTTTTTTTATAACTATATTCAATTTTTTTGTTATTTGACTTTAATCATTAACCAAAGAAGCCATTTTGTTAATATTAAATAAAATAACACATATATTTAGACATAAAACTATTTAGGTTAACATTACCTCTAAATCGAACACTCAATGCAGCGCCTGTGTGAATAAAACATCCACCTTTCACCATTTGCAGCTGGCACAAGTTCTTGAGTCTTGTAAATCTCCCTATTGATCCTGTTAAAGTTGATACTGCCCCAAACATTTTTCTATCTATAAATAAAAACGAACAATTAAAAAATTGATTTTATAATTTTGAATACAAATTCAAATAAAAACATATGTGTTACGGGTTTGTGGAATCAGCACAGAAAGTATAATTCCAACCTGTTCACAAAATTTGTATCTGTAATTCACATAAAAGTAGTGTTCCTCAATAATTTTGATGTACAAAATTTGTATATGTTGATTTATTGATAAATTCTTATTTCATTCTATTTAAAGATAGGATTATGCTACAACCACAAACTTTCAAATATAAAATTCAAAAAGTCAAATTTTATCTTTGAATTTTAAAGATCATGTCAATTTATTTTTTTTTTTTTAATTGACTTTTTTTGTTTTTAGTTTCTTAAACACTTAGATTACGCTTTAGAAACTCTTTACAGACATCTGCGACATTTTCATAAGGAGCTTAACTGCTGGAGAATCTAGATCAGGCATCATAAAATAATTAACAATGAGAGACACAAATATTTTAAAACTCCTGCTACTTTTGATTGGTTCACTTCTGGATTGTTTTCTTGAATTTTATACCTGCTGTTCTATGAAATTTGGGATGAATTAACTTTATTCAAATATATATACAAATATATATATATATATATATATATATATATATATATAAATATATACAGGGTGTATATTATGTCTGGAAACACCCAAATATATCCTTTAATAATTTAAATATAAATTTGAAACCTCTTGCAATCGTGATAGAGATTGGGCATCTACTTTTTGGAACAATGTTTTTGTTATGTCACACCAACGGGGGGGGACGTCCTGCCGAGGGTATTTCGTGAATATTCTAATGGAAGCCTATACCTTGGTGATACATAATTTTAAAGGTAATAGCTTACTGAATTGAATGCCACAAACCGCATCTCAAGGGAATTATTCTATCAGAAAATAGAGCATATTTAGTATTGAAAATTTACTGATGTTCAACAATGTAATTTAACATGGTTCTTTGCCACAAAATGTGTTTACACTAATTTTTTAGCATTTTTTTTTAAATGTTCAATTAAATAAAAACAAAAATTTCATTTTAAGCTGGTTCTATTAGCACAAATTTGCCAGTTTTTATTACAGTACAATTATGGAAATACTTATGGGTTATTGATTTCTTATTACAAATAAAAAATAATGTATGCTGTTAGAAAAGTCTTACAACAAACGTTTATACCTTGCATTTGGTGTCAAAGCAATTGTTCGAACTGTGTTCCTTCTACGGTTTGACAATGAGCCAATCTTGTGTAAAATGATTCGACAGAGTTGCCTAACATTTTTCTTCAGTTATCAAAGCAATCTCCTCTATAATCCTGTTTCATTAGGTCTTCCCAAATTATGAGGCTTTCTTCTATAAACATTGGATTTTAAATGACCCCATAGGAAATAATCGATTGGTGACAAATCCGGAGATCTTGGAGGCCATTCGATTTTTCTCCTCTTCGCCAATCCATTTATGAGGAAACCTTAAAATCCAAATACTCTCTTACCCTGTCTCCCATGAATGGGGTGGAGCACCATCCTGCTGAAACCATACATTATCAAAGTATTTCTCCTGATGCAATTTTGAATAGCTGGGATTATTTCATTTTGGAGCAATATTGTAGTAAAGTTCGGCATTTAAATTTCCATTGATGAAAAAGGGTCCAACAATTTTTGTTACCTAAAATTCCACACCATACGTTCAGTTTTTGTGGTTGCTGTGAATGGGACTCAGTAATCCAATGTGGTGTTTTCACTAGCCCAGTAAACGGCAATTGTGCCTGTTAACATTGCCATTTTTAGGAAAAAAGTTGCCTCATCAGAAAAATAGTATGTTGGTCAGAAAATCTCTATTGTCATCACATTTGCGCATCATAAGTTCACACAAACTCAACTCTTCTGTCGTAATCATCCTCACTTAACTGTTGGACTAAATGAACTTTAAATGGTTTGTATTTATTAATTTTCAAAATCTTACTCACTCACAGACATAGGGTGCATATCATGTTGCTGTGCAGCTTTTCCTGAGCGATGTATGTGGTCTTCAATAAATGTTTTTGCAAAACATCTAGTGCATTTTCTTCATCTGTTGCAGATTGTATCCTACCCGACTTTGGCCGATTACGTACACTCCCTGTCATTTCAAAACGCTCAATAGTTTTTGATATTGTTGAAACACTTATGGGATTCCTTTCTGGGAAAGTGTCATTAAAACAAATTAACAGAATTTCCCGATAAGATCTTTGAACGATCGCCATATCCTCGCATCATCAACAGAGTAATTCGTCTCTCTTTCAGCACAATTCCATTAAAAATGCCCAAATAAAAACTGAACTACTGTAATAGATAACTTGTTGACAGCAATGCTATCAGAGACACTGATTAACTCGACAGGAATGATATGACCTTTGTCCAATTTGTAATTCCCAAGCTTAGAACCTGTCTAAGTGAAAGCTCCATGCTCAACAAACCTGAAACCTGTAGACCAGATGATTAATAACACAATAATGTTTCTCATAGGCTAGTGACCTTTGTCTCTTTAAACCTTACCTGCTGACTGGAAAACACCAAGTACAGATTCATAAGTAATCAGAGAAAGTGAACGACTCATAAGTTTTATTCATTGTAATAAAAACTGGTAAATTTGTACTAATGAAACCAGCTTAAAAATAAATTGTTTATTTATTTTAATTGAACATTTAAAAAATGCTAAAAAATTAGTGTAACACATTTTGTGACAAGAACCATGTTAAAAATTACATTGTTGAACATTCAGTAAAATTTTCAATACTAAAAATGCTCTATTTTCTGATAGAATAATTCCCTTGAGATGCGGTTTGTGGCATTCAATTCAGTAAGCTATTACCTTTAAAATTCTGTATCACAAGGTATAGGCTTCCATTAAGAATATCTCACGATACCCTCGGCAGGACGTCCCCCGTTGGTGTGACATAACAAAACATTGTTCCAAAAAGTAGAATGCCCAATCTCTAACTAACGATTGTAAGAGGTTTCAAATTTATATTTAAATTATTAAAGGATATATTTGGGTGTTTCCAGAACATAATATACACCCTGTTATATATATATATATATATATATACAGGGGTGATGTCATGAAGTTCTCCCCCCACTTCTACAGCACATTGTACTAGTAAAAATAATGAAAAAATGTTATATAAACATAGGTCCGAAAACGCTTCGTTAGCGAGTTACAGCTAGCGAAAGATTTCGCCTGAATTCCTGGGTAAAGAGTAAAATAAAGCCATACTGAACTTTTGGAAAGGTTAATTAAGTAAGAAATATCGTGGATTCTTATGAAATTTTTACCTGATAAAGCTAATAAAATAGGTTTCAGAATACTGTACCTGTAGTAGTTTTTGAGGGATTCAGGTTAAATGCAAAAAATACAATAACTTTGTTAAATTAGTAAATAAATACATAAAATCAACAAACATTAATTGTAGAGAATCTAATTCTGAGAAAATTGATATAATCAAAGTCTAAAATAAAACAGAAATAAGTACCAAAAAATCGATTTTATTCAGTATAATACATTACTAGCTGTAAAGAAATACCGTACGGTATTTGTATTAAAATAAAACAAAAACAAAATGTTTGTTCCTTAATGATGAGATAAATATTGAGAAAACAAGATTAACTGTTAAATAAATTTGTTTGTAAATAAAAAATATCATGTTTTATTACGTTATATTTTTTTTTTAATAAAAAATTTACATCAACATGTTCGAAAAATAAATGAAGCAAACATTTTCCTATTATTGTTTACTAATCATCGAAATGCAGTTTTTTGTTTTATTAATTCTAAGTTTGGGTAACGCACGAATAACAGCTGATCAAACAATGAGTATTCTGTACTGTTACGTTAGAACTGTGTATTAGTGGTGTTTTTGCACAAGGCTAACCTACAGCAGGAGATCGGGTTCTGTGAATCGTGTTATTAAATGCAATTTTTTCTGTGAGTTATAATTCGATTGTTTATTCAGTGAAAAATGCCTTACTTATTTACATCAGAGGAATACGCTGATATGGTTTGTATTTTGGGTTACTGTAATGGTAATGGTAGAGCTGCTGTAGAAAAATATGAACTTACGTTACCCTAATAGGAGGATTCCAGATAACCAAAACAATTTCAGGAACTTTTCGTACTCTTCGGAAACAGGAATCACTACCAAGTACTAGAACCAATTATGAACGAACTGTCCAACTTGATGATGATATTGTTATTAATGCTGTTCACCGCAGTCCAGGTGTAAGTACACACGACGTATTTCTAGGCGGATAGGAGTTTTTCGCAGTCAACGGTGTGGAGGTCACTTAATCGAAACAAATTTTATCCGTTTCATAAATAAAAGGTTCAACATCTACAGCGTAGGGGATGGTCCGCTTCGCTTGGAGTTTTGCAACTTTTTTGAATATTAATAAATCAACTCTACAAGCGTAATTTTGGTTGTACGGATGAGGCACAATTCACGTCGTGGATGGTGTCAATAACTTGCACAATGAAACACTCATGGGCAGAAGAAAATCCACATGAGGTAGTGGAACAGAACTTTCAACACCGATTTAGCGTCAATGTCTGGTGTGGCCTTTTGCACAATCGGCTTGATTGACCTTTCATATTTAACCTGGACGGCTAAATGCTGAGTTCTATTTGCATTTCCTTCAAGAAGAGTTTGCCACAGCTGTTAGAGAATGTTCCTTTACATCTCAGACAAAATTTGTACTTCCAGCATGACGGAGCACCTCCCCACTTTTCACGTGCCGTTTCTGCTTACTTAAATCATCAATTTCCTGGACACTGATTGGGTCGTGGAGGGCCTCACCCTTGGGGCCACCAAGATCACCAGATCTATCTTCCATTGGATTATTGCATCTGGTGATGGATGAAAGACATTGTATACAAGACAAAAGTGAATTCTCGTGATGAAGTTAATTGCCCGTATTATGGATTCGGCTGTGCAAATACAGGAAGTCCTGAAAAATTAAGAAACGCAAAAAAAAAGCAATACACAAACGTTTGCTGCAAAATGTATTGATAATGAATGGCCTAATTTTCGGACATCTATTATAAAAAGGTGCGTACGGTTGGCCCAACCTGATTCATTTTGCTTAAAACTAGTAATGTATTATACTGAATAAAATCGATATTTTTGGTACTTTATTTCTGTTTTTATTTTAGACTTTGATTATATCAATTTTCTCAGAATTAGATTCTCTACAATTAATGTATGTTGATTTGATTTTATGTATGTTTATATTACCAATATTAACAAAGTTATTGTACATCAAACTTAAAAAAAAACATATGTATTCGTGCCCCAATTTTTTTTGCATTTACAACCCTGAATTCCGCAAAAAACTACTACATGGTACAGTTCTGAAACCTATTTTATGTAGCTTTTATAATCAGGTAAAAAAATACATAAGAATCCACGATATTTCTTACTTAATTAACCTTTCCAAAAGTTCAGTATGGCTTTTATTTTACTCTTTACCCAGGAATTCAGGCGAAATCTTTCGCTAGCTGTAACTCGCTAACGAAGCGTTTTCGGACCTATGTTTATATAACATTTTTTTCATTATTTTTACTAGTACAATGTGCGTAGAAAGTGGGGGGAGAACTTCATGAATCACCCTGTATATATATATATATATTAGCATTTGTATATATATAGAAGGTGGCACATATGTCAGTTTCCTCAGAAGAGAAATTTAAAGGCATAGGTTAATTGAATAAAACATTTTAGGCGTGAAAACAAATTCACTATATGAAATTACTTACATATTACCATACAATGTTATAACAGTTGTTTGACATGTGCACCTTTATTTTGTATAGACGTCACACCACGACTGAGAACAGAATCACAAATTTTTAGCAATAAAGGTTTATCGTTATTAACAAATTCAAATGTATTTCTAATTAGGTTTCTGAGTTCGTCAAGATTTTGCGGTTTTGAAGCATACACAGTCTCTTTTATAATACCCCACAGTGAGCAATCACATGTGGTCAGGTCTGGCGAACGCGCAGGCCAGTTGATTTTACCACGGCGACCAATCCATTCATTAAATGTGTTATTTAAAAAATCTCGAACTTCGATACCGAAATGTGCTGGAGCACCCCACTACCTTGTTGCCAGATGAGCGAATGAAAATTGAAAACAAAATTGTTTCTGAGCTTGGGAACTACTACTTCTTGCAGCAACTGCAAGTAATTTTCTGAGTTAACATTTCCTTGAAGAAAATAGGACCAATCAGTGCAGTACTCAAAACACCTCCCCATACCATAACACCACGCACATTGAGTTCTGCTTGGATTTCGTTATGAGGAATTACATCTGACCAGTACATGTAGTTATGCTGATTAACGCGTCCATTTAGTTTGAAACATGCCTCATCACACCACAAAATTGATCGCAAGAAATTTGGATCAACCTCTTAGCGGATAATTATTCTCACAGAATTCTAATCACCTATCGGAATTATCATAGTGAAATGCTTGGAGTAAAGATGGACGGTAAGGCTTAAATTTTAATTGCATTAACATTCTTTCCACGCTTCTTCTTGATATTTCTAGTTGAGCAGATGCCTTACGAGTCAATTTACTGGGACTGGCTACAAAAGCTTGAGCAACCGACTGCAGGTTTTTTCGTTGTAAATTGATCGTGGGCGACCACACTTCGGGGCACTTAAAACCCTTCCTGTCTTTTCAAATTTCTTATTTAACTTCTGCATATACTGTTGAGTGGGTATCGCGACACCTGGATATTTACCACTAAATTTTTCAATTATTATAGCAGTATTTTTATTATGCTTCCACCACAACTGAAGGATATAAACTCGTTGTTGGGTTGTAAACATTTTAAAAACACAAACAAGCAAATAACAGACGCAAAAAGCGTCACTTTACACTAGCCACTGGAATAGAGAACAATGAACTTACTCCATGTTGCTGCCAACTCAACATTGTTACCAACCTATCGGAACAAAATACCCAATTTATGGGGAAACTGACATATGCGCCACCCTGTATATAATGTATCATAAAAGACCGCTAATATGATACTAAAAATATGGGCTTATTTCAGTAATTATTATTTCTACAGTGTATTCAGTTTTTAAACACTTATATTATTACAAACTAATAACACGTAAATAAAATATTATTACTTTACAATCGTATTTTACACATTTCTATTGATTATATTAATTATTTACCAATAAAATTGAAGATATTGGTATAAAAATTGAGTGAAAATACCTTCAATGTCATTCAATATATTGATACCACTACATATCGAGGTACTCTGGTATCGCATATTGGAATTGGCCCATTTCTACGCACTCAATGTTTAGATAGTCAAAAGCAGCTAATCATTAAGTAAATGTAACATATATTTGTAAATAAATATTTTAATATAAGAAGTTGTACGCCTTATAACTGAAGTGACACTGTTTATGTAAAGTGAGCATAGAAGGGATTCCAGCGCAGCCCTGTTGGACTTCCAGCATACTAGATTTTGAGTCCAAAACATTTTCTTCCCTTCCTTCATATATTATTGATGTCCAGTGAATACTCTAATCAATTAAAACAACCATTGCAGAAACTATACTTCTTTAATTTGGTAAAGAGAAGAGAGTTGAACATGTAGTTGAAGGCTCTAGAAAAGTGAAATGATATTAAAATGGTCACTATGCTCAGATTACGTTGGACAATCTGACAAGGGAGAGTACCAATCAGAAATACCCCTAGCCATAAATGTATAGGCTTCTGTGCACTCTGTACTTCTGGTATAAAAAGAAAAACATACCTCAAGGTAAATTCAAGCTCAGATCACGGAAGTGCTCATAAAGGCTGAACTTATCTTTTTATTATCTATAACAAAAATACCCGCAGACATAGTGGGGGAGGGGGGGTAGGTATATACCTAGATATATCACGTAATAACAAATGGTAAATATGGGGAGAGGATTACTACGTTAGTTTCATTTTAAATTTTTAATCATTATTTTTAGCTGATTTCGTCATTTGACACCTTCTTTGTCATAAATGTAATTAAAAACATGCACTATGTAAAATATTAAAAAATTGTAGTTGATATAGTAATTGTTCAGAATTACCTGATCTTACCCGATATCCTATCTCGCTTCCTGAGAACTTAATGTCAAACCAAAAGCTAACCACCCCATCTGAGGGCGTACTGATTAAGATGTTCTCCCTTTTGGAAGAAATCGTCAAAAAATTCAAGTAGGTCTTGTATAATAATACCATTATATCTTACCTAATATCCAAACCAAACAGGCCTATATCATATTCTGTTAGGCTGTAAAACACTTTCTCTACTGTTAAATAACTTAAAATCTGAAAATGCTTTAAGATCTGTAAACATGGCCTTCAAAAATATATGCAGTATAAATATTAACGACCGTATGTATATACAGACATTTTTACTCTGGCAACTTTACAATATTTTTTGTTTTTAAAAAACAAATTCTTAAAAATTAAATGAAAAACTGACAGATAACAATTACATTCAGAATATTTTTCTATCTCATAAAAGGCGCTAGTAGTTAAACAAGCTAACAGTGGTGCCTCCGGTCATCTGATTGCATCGAATGAAATACATCCCTCGAGATAGTATCAATCAGTACAATATAAAAATCCAGAAGGCTAATCACTAATCCTAAGAGCTAAAAATATCACAAATCCACCTTTAAACATATCATTCTATGTAGCAGTGCAAAGGCTGACAATGGCCGCTACTGTAGAAGTGTATAACAATTTTTTATTTGTACAACGAAGTAAAGTAATACAACACGTCTTTTCTGTCCATTCTGATACAATAATAAGTAGTATGCTTTAAAGTGAGAGAGAGAGAGAGAATATCTTTATTTTGCACTCATGACACTAATTTTTAAATAGAATATGCAGAAAAACATCACTCACTACCACCACAAAGGAAATAAACCATGACTATTTCTGTAAATGACTACACGACTAAATCTAACAAATCACGAAAAGGAAAGTCAAGAAAGAATTTACACAATAGGTAACAGGACCAAAATAACAAAGAAAAATGCTCCATAATGGAGGTAAAAAAACTATGTGCTACAGTATAATAAGAGGCTACCACCACAATAGAATCATATTTATTATTATCTAAAGTATAGAAACAAAAATGGTGACACGAATTACGTTATATAAAAACTATCTATGTTGTGTATCTATAAAAGATTCATACAATAGCTTTTTCTCTGGTTTTCCGCGTTGCAAAGTTATCAATAATGTTTTTGTAATTTAATTTTAAAGTAATGTCGTTTTGGGTGCACAGCAATAATAAGCCATTAAACTTTTCATCAACCATCGACGATCTAATTTCTGACTTCACTCTTTTCAAAGCTGAAAAGCTACGTTCAGCTGTGCAGTTCGTCACAGGTAAGGTTAGAAATATCATGAGAGCGACCTCCAAATTGGGGAATGTGTTCTCTAATCTTTTTGATTTTATGTAGGCGTGCATTTCTTTGATCTTAAAAAGGTTTTCCAAAACCATGAGTTGTTTGATATGGTTACATTCCTGGGCAGAGTCTTGCCCATCAATATCGTTCTTGTATACTTCTCCTAACAGTTTAGCTTCACAAGCCACCTCTTTGGAATTTTTTTTTTTCTAAATTTTGTAAAATCTTAAATCTTGTAACTAGATTTTTATAGGCCTCCCTTCTTTTGTTGAGCTGCGAAGCAATGTTGTCAACAATGGCAATAAACACCCCAGAGCGAAATCTTTCTCAAGGAGATGTTTCTTCCATGCTTCTGTCCTTCTTTTCATCGGGCAATATCTTTCTTTTTCTTACTTTGTCGTATACACCTTCTTCTTTTTCTCTAAGTTTCAATGCTTTCGAAATCATCAAATAAATCTCTTTTTTCACTCAAAAACAAGGATAGTGTTTCAAGTTCCTTTGTAGCACCAAATAGGTCTAAATCTTGATTTTGATGAGTCTTACTTGTTTTATCAACTCTCTCGAGAATTTCGTCCCAGATAACATGGTTTGGAAATGTCCAAGTGTTTTTAGAAACCCAGCGGCTGTGCATTGTGCTTCAAGAGCATCTTTTAATTCATGTTCACTTATTTTTAAAGCTCGAAGGGCGTCTGCCCTAGCAAACCATCTTGTGGCACTCAGGGGTTTTACAACTAGCTTTTTCTGATCTTTCTTTAATTTTCCTTCATTACTCTTTTCAATATGACTTTTTAGGATGTTCCACCTGTAAGTGGATGCCGAGAAAAAAGCATACAGCACTTGTACGAATGTAAAATATATTGTAATTTGGACACGCCTTCTCGGCAGCAAAACACCCACCAAGCTTTAGTGAGTGAGCTGCACATGGTACATAGTCAGCAAGATCATTTTTGCTTTTAATCCTTGCCTGAAGACTTGAGTATATGCCCGACGTGATTAATGCATTGTCATAACTTTCAAAACTTCCAGATTTGTGGTATACACTTGGTAAGAGTTGTATCAGGCGTTCGTTGGCGCAAGCATTGGTCAATGAAACATACCAAAGTACTACAGCCAATTGGTCTGTGTGCAACACTTCAGGTGTGGAGCCTATAATTAAAGAGCTTGCTTGATTTCATTTAAGATTTGTTTCAGTACTTCTTTGCTCATAATCTCAATAAATTCACTGCAAATGTCAGACGAAAGGTATGATACACTACCTTTGCCTTTGTTACCACGTGTTGCTATGTGTTGGGCGAGAAATGGATCAAATTCACTTATCAGCTCAAGACAGCCTAGAAAAAGTCTGTTTGATGTAGATCAAAACACTTGGTTATCACCTCTAAATGGGAGACCTCTACTTGACAAACATTGTACAACAGACACAACTCTTGTTAATCAATATTTCACTTCTTCCTAGTATTGGCTTTCAATTTGTTTGTTGACATTAGATGTGATCTTTTTTCTCAAAACAAATTTCAAAACATTAGCCCTCTAGTCGTCAGATTTTTCATGTTCCTCAGCTATGCAAAGAAATTTTCCAATCATTAAACTCTTTGCTAAAAGATGTGGATTTGTCCTCTGGTTGAAACATAAAGCAGAATTAACAAAATACCTGCAGTGTTGATTATGTGTAAATAAGGGCTGGCACACAACCACACATGACACGTCAGGTACAGCACGGAGCGCTGGGTGCGACTGTGATCTGGGTCAGATGTCAGCTTTCGGCAATGGCGAAATAAATTATGCATGCAGATACAACCACGACAATGTTTTCTCCATTATTTTGTGCCCCCTAAAAATGCCAATTGCCTAGTGCCCTAGGTACGTGCATACCGTGCTTACATTCGGTAAAACGGGCCTGGCCAAACTATGAGTAAACTTCACTTGGAAGGAGAAATTGTGGCCAAAATAGGGAAAAACAGAAAAAAGTTACGAAAACTTAAATTATCTTCAGATGAAAATAGTAGACCAACTATGCCACTCCAATTCTGCATAAATATTGACAACCCTATTATCCTCTCCACCAAAAAGTAGCCTGCCAATACAGAGTAATCTAACTGCCGATTATAGGGTTAAAAACTTATTTTGTTACAAAAGCTTGCAAAATAGTACTAGGATTTTAGTTGATACATTCACATTGCAATAAATCACTGGAATTGTGTAAGGTACGATAAGCGGACCCGGTTTTTATATCGAAATTGGCAAACGATATTACTTAATCATAACCATTGATATAATCAATCAATACTGATTAATTATTTTGCACTATTAACTTAAATAATCATATCAACAGCTGTAAACACTTTCAAATAATACACATAGGGTAATATTTCAATTTTACATAAGTAATTTTAATTATTAAAAATGGCAGTCACTTATAGAAAACTGCACGAAATTGCTTTGAAAGATGAAAGACATGTTTTTCGTGGCTTCAACATGTTGAATTCGTACTGAAAAACCCATTATGTGAAATTTGTGGGAAAGAAACAACTGTAACTGTGATACGAGCAAATATAGCCTAGTCGTCCTCAGTTTTCCTAACTTTTGTCATAATAATTTGTTTGATCACTGTAAATATTAAATTCATAAATTTTAATTTAAAACATGATTGATATTGAGGAATATAGATACTTTTATATTGATTTATAATCTAGGATGTGAGATGCGAATATTAGGTATCGATGACTACATTCTTGTCCACTTATCGTACTCTACCCCTGGAATGTTTGGGAAATATTTAAAAAGATTAGCTGGAATTGAAAAGTTTCCCTTGACTAACCTACTAGGACTGGAATGTTTCAACTTTTTACAGATTTGGTTCTATGTGAAGCATAGAAAATTTAAAGTATTTTTTTATTGAATTGGATTCCTGTAATCTTATTATTTACAATCAAAATTACAGTTGGGCAGTCTCACCTTGGATAAGAGTTTTCGCAACTTTACTCAGATATATGTATTAAAATTTAAACTTTTCTTACATATGGAATAAAACTAATTTAATCCCCTAAAACTTTCAACGTACACATCAAATCTAATAATAATAATAAAACAAACAGATAATATAACGATGCCAAACATTGAACGAATAAAGATTTAACCTCAAACATTATATCGTTCGTATTGGCAATATCAACTTTTCTATTCACAACTCAGCCAATGTTCAGCTGAATGTAAACATGTGAACTAAAAACCGAATGGATGCAATCATTGCAATGCTTTGTTCCTCCTTTTTTTACAAGTATTTTTCTACAATCAGTTCTTATGCTACAAAGAAAACTTAGTGTTACGGATACTTTCTATAACAATCGTTGATCATAACTTTTACTGTTCAGTGGTTAAAACTATTATAAAAATAATATCAAAAGTGGATTGAAATGAAAAACATATACCAGTTTTATGAAAGCGGTAACATAACTAGAAAGACCGCTCTTTACAGTCTATATGACGTATGAGTGAGTAAAAAATTGTCCATCTAATTAACAGATAAGTGATTGTCATATGTTTGTAGCCATATACTTTTATTCTGGAAATGTCGTTCTTTATTAAAGGAATAACAATGTATCTACTAATCGCTTCTTTTGTAATAATCAAGAAGCTTGAAAACTCTTTCTCAAGGAGTTGGTTTGAAAGCACTAAAAAAGGTCAAGGTTTGATTTTAAAGCAGTTCCCTATAACTTAATTCCATATGTCCATACAGGCTTCTTAGCATTTTATGCACAAAAGCAATTCCTTGTCATAGGTGGTATTTTATTTCAAATAGCCAAAACATTGTAGAAAATGTTGCATTGAGTAACTGTCACCACATCAGTTCGATAGGCTAAATAGCACACAATTAAAAAGGATGAATTAAAACGATGATGCCCTCTTGTCATGACACCACTAAACGAGACTAAAAACATACGAATATGTACAATAACAGAGTTTGTGCCATGATAAGTTGCGAATAGTAGCAGGAACGAGGAGGACTAAAATCACACACTTCAATAAAGAAATCAAACTAACAATCCATTATAAAGCTCAGTACTCGATATAAGCACAAGCGACAATGCACAATGTGACAATTATACTTCGATCCCGTTTGCTTCACGTAGGAGTTCAACAAAACACACTAAAAACCTAATTTGAAAAACTGAGATGATAGAATAGGGATCCATTATAAGTATGAAGTTAAGAGTTAGTAAGTCCATACCTTTGACAAATTTTGCATTGGAAAATAAATGTTTTCTTATCTGGAGGTATAAAAACAATCTTAGCATTCAACAATAATTCAACTTTAAAGATATCTTTATTGTTATGGGTAGGTTCTAAATCTACACAAATATGGATATGTGGACGTTTGGTTTAAAGCTCAGTACCGTAAATTAGTAGCATTTGTAATTGAGTGTCCAAAATCTTCTATACCGGTAGTAGTTTTAATTTCAGCAAGGTCATTTTGAAAAATGCATATTTTTAAAAACAGTTAAATAATCCTGTTCTTTTTTTAATTAATTATATGAATGCTTCCCTTTTATTCAGTTATATACCTAACTAATGACCAAGTCATGTAATTTCATCGGTTGGCGTGATTAGTTTTATTTTGTCTCTATAAATGCATTTATAAGTGTATTGGTTCTTTGGAATTGCACTATTGATGAGCATAACTATACTGTTTGTATTATATATATATATATATATATATATATATATATATATATATATATATATATATATATATATATATATATATCCGAAACAAAAAACTGAGACGATTTGTTTTTTACAGTGTAATTTTCTTAGTATAATCTTATATAAGTTGATAAATCCAAGTTTAGTATAATCCAACTATAAATAAAACACATGTAATAAAAGTGCACAGGTATGCAGTACTTTATATTTAATTATTTATTTTCTTTTTACACTCTATAATTGCAACAAAGACATCTAGATTGTTTTCTCTTGAAATATCCTGTAGGAAGTGTGTAATATTTGCAATATTACATTTTATGTTTAATAAAATTTCAATTTCTTTCTCAATATCAAATCTTACAAATAATAGTTAACTTCCTTTAAAATGTAGCATTTGCTGTATTGATAATTTAAATTTAAATAATTGTCCGAACTCTAAAATAAAAATGGGCAAAGGAATAAAATATTAGAACCTTGAACAAAGTTCTATAGTCGTAAGTTAGAAATTTACGAAAAGTTCAAAACATGTTATTTAATTCCTACACTAAGGGTTGCAGAAAACAATGTTTAAACGAAAGGCAGTTAACCGTAGACCGCAACGCCTTCCGAAACATTGATTTAGGATTGATTACGTCTCAATCTTGTATTTTGCTTGATTCATCAACAATTCAATAGTAGAAAACCTTACCTCAAAGGGTGGGTACTGGACCAATCAGAGGGTCCATCAATTACGTATTCTAGAAGGAGATTAGAGTGAGGGATTTTCCTTTCTAGCAATAGAATCGTCTCGATAATTTGTGTAATGCGTTCGAGTTGGTACAATTCAGTAAATTTGGAAAGTCGAGGACGACAAAGGAGTTTATATAAGATATGGGGTGAATTTCTTTAAACGCAAACATGTTAAGGTTTTATATATAAAATTCGCAGATCAAGTGCTAAATCAACCTTCGGTTGAGGTTAAGCCACTTTGGGTATCAATTTGAAAATAACTAAAGAACCTAAAAAGATTTTAACAACTAAACAAACTTCATCGAACAAAAATCGTACACATCTATACCATTGTGGTCTAACACTGAAAGGCCGGATGTGGCTGACTTTACCCTCCCACTATCTATATATGTTACCGTCGCCTTCCTCTCTCCCTCTCATTGTTTCAGATGGCACGCCACGATACCGCAGGAAATACCGACATTGATTTATTGTTAGTCTCCCAGATTCGTCTTTGCTGGCGTGACGTGTGTTTGTGCACTGGACTTCTCGTGCTCGTAACTTATGGTCATGTCTTGCATTCTGTGCAGTGACAACGCCTGTGTTCATTTTCTCCTGTTATTGGATTCCAAGCAGTTCACGGATATATTTAATTTCTTTTCTTTTTTAGTGGCAGTTCATTGCCGAAAGTTGCTGCCTTTTATGACATGTGTATGTACCTATTTTCTTCTCCTCTGAAGAAAAGGATTGAATTCAATCCTTGAAACGTAGTGTTATACATTTTGTACCATATAATGATATCAAATGTCCGTGGTCCTATTATATTTTCAAACCTCCCATCGTCAAAAACAAACTTTAAAGTAGGAATCCTTAATTTTGCAGAGTGGTTTCTTCAATAATTTGAATAAATGTGTAAAATGTATTTGAAATTTGTGAGAGAAGTTGATTAATATTTTTTAAATGTTACTAACAAATTAACATGATTTAAAGTGAATGATCCGTAGAAATCTGCAGGTTTGATTTCTTTTGTATCAGGAAAGTTAAAAATCCATCCTGAATCAGCGAGATAGTCCAGAGCCGGTGGTTTCATCAATTTTATGTCATTTCATTTTTAGGTATGCCAGAAGACACTTCGCTGTTTATGTTATTTCATTTAAGGTGAATTTCCTTTGGTAGGTAAAGTATAATATTATGTTAAAGCAGTCTTTTACGATTTAGAGCGGAGACTGAGTCTCCTATCGAATTTCATATATTACATGACAGATGCTCGGGCATATTTCATTGTTTATGTTCTTTTTCCAAGTACCCTCTATTTTAGAGGTTAATTAATATACATACAGTTTATTAATTTAGTAAATTATTTGAAATAATATTTTTAAATCGTTTCATGTCTTATATAATTTAAGACAACATCATTTCTAATGAACAATTCGGATTTTAAGAAGGAAATCTAACACACATGCAGTCGCTGAACTAGTAACATAAGTCTAGTAACAATCGCCTATCTAGACAGGCATGAGAGGGTTGTTTGTTTGTGGACACCTCCAAAGCCTTTGACTGTGTCATCCACTCAGGATTACATGGAATTTTGGGGGTCCGGAGCTCAGAGACGGAGCTATGAGACGGCTGAGTTCCTATCTCTCGCAGCGAGAACTGCGTGTGGAGGCTATGAAAATACGCTCAGACTGGCTGCCAATCTCCTATGGAGTGCCTCAGTGGTCAGTGATTAGACCTATTCTGTATAATTTGTGTGTAAACAATTTGCCGAATTTAATTAACCAAGGAGAAATAAAAACAATATATTCAGATCATATTGTCCTAGTATTTACTGGAAAATCATTGCTCATATTAATTCGGTCTGTAATTTAACTAATTCATCATTATTTTACAATATGCACAATTTAAAAACTAATATCACACTGATAGAGTCTTGTATGAGTCTTATGTGGGTGTTTGGGGCTCAGTGTCTTGTGGTCTGTTGAAAAGAGTATTTGTGTTGCATAAATACATTGTTCGTCTTATTGCAAATCTTAAGTGTCATGTTTATACAGTGGAAGTGTGGTTGACCTCCCAAGAAACTCGCATTATTCGGATTATGTTATCAAATACAAACTAGTATAACATACTATCGGAAAAATTCAAGTGTTGGTTAGGTTAGCTACGTAGTGATGTTTATACCTCAAGGATTGGCATGGAATAGCCTCGAGGAAGAAAGGAATTCCAAGTAGGTTTTATGAGCTTGCTTATGATTAGTTGAAGTGGTTCAGGAGATATTCTTGTTTTATATATATATATATATAATTTATATAATTTTTGTAATTTCCTGAAGACGGCTTAAGCCGAAATATAGAAAATGTTTATTACAATAATTGAAGAATTCTTATTGAAGATTAATATATATATATATATATATATATATATATATATATATATATATATATATATATATATATATATATATATATATATATATATATATATAATTTGATAAACTGTTTTATTTGTGGACTTTGCCCTCCTCAAGTTACAATTGATTGAAATGAGGGGGTGATCAAGGGTCATCACTATATTAAATTCGTTTTCATTATCAATACCCTTTATTGAATAAAGTTTTTATCATGAGAATATTCTCTTGGGTATCCCCATGGCACATTTGGGTTGAGTAATGAACTTCAGTTTTGTATATATATAAAAGATAAAACTTTGTGCCAAATTAGGAGAACTTTTAACATAAAATACAACTGATATAGTTTCCGTTCTCTGTTACAACTTTAGAAAGAAATGAAATTCTCTTTGATCGATGGGAGATGTTTAATAGCTTACTTGCTAATACAGTATTTTGTTTTCCATTCTCTATGTCGCATCGTGTTCCCAATCAGCTCTCAATATAATGGCCGTCCTCGCATTCTCCTTAGTCTTTTTCATCATTTTTGCAACATGATATTTTTCTAACTAAACTATTCTTGTTCTTGCGATTTCGCCATTGGCATTGTGTTCGTTGTGTTATTTAGAGAGGTAATTTAGTGAATTTGTGTAGTTTGTACGTCAGAGTTGTGTTAGTATGCAGATTTTTTCGTTTTACATGTTTATAAGTCTTGAAAGTTAATTCAGTTTTCTGTATACACATTATTTAGTTAAGTTGTTTGAACGAACAAGAGAACAAACTTTATCTATCAACTTAATTTTAGGTAAGACTAGATAGGATTAATGATAAATATCTTAAAATTGGATACCTAACTTTTAAGACAGTTTGAAAGCAAGGTTATTTAAACCTACTTATTCTTAATTGTTATGCAAGAATTAGCCATTGAGTCACCTTACATTTTGGGGCTTTCCTCATTCTAAATAGGCTCTAAGCCTATTATTGTCCTGTTCACTTTTAAAACATTTTCGACTTATCTTCTTATAAAAATCTAAAATGCCCTCTTAAAAAAAACATGAGTAGCCTAGCAAAAGTATGAATATATTTACAACAATGAACAGAGAGAAGAATGGTTACTGTGTATTGGCGTCATCCCAGATGGCCAAGATGTCCGCTAGCAATGCTTCAAACTTATCGCCTCCGGTCTCTGCTACTGCCGACCGCCACATGTATTCTGCCAAGTAGGTATTCAGATAGTTCCCCTTTGGACTTTATTGCGCCACTTCGCACCACCCTACATTTTTTCTACACGCTGTATGTTGGCCTCAGTTTCAGGATCTACGAAGTTGTAGCTGTGATGGTTGACCAATAAATGTTCAAATCCAGCACTTTCCAGTTCACCGGTTTTGTATCCTTTCCAGCAGTCAGACATAATCGTACTACCTGGTTCAGTATGCTCCTGACTAGCAGCCATAAGTGTGGCTGCACAACGGTTCGGTACCTTAACCAAAAATCTAGCACTAGTTTCCCTGCAAAGTCCGCCAAACACCCATTGTTCAGGCAGAACACGACCAACATTGTTCTTATGTCTTTTAAACAAGCTCTTGTCTATTTCAACTATTTTATTGGTATCACCAATTTTCCCAACATTCTCTTTTTTTAACAGATTCAACATATACCTCTCTCATGTAATTGTTCCAGTCCGCTATGAATAGACATTCCCTACTGTCGGCTACACCACTTTACTGAATTTATTAGTTCCTCGCACCAGCAATACATAAAACGCAATGCTGTTACTAAAGGTAACCTACTGTGTTCAAACCTCGTACCGACACGAAACGCCATTTTCTTTTAGCACGGTCTAACATTGCATTTCCAAAAAGGGTATTGTTCGCCGAATTAATTTTGGTTCACTAGTTCACAAGATCCACTTCGTATTTTTTGTTGATTCAGAAAAATGGAAAGGTTTTAACATATTAACCCATTGCGGATCACTGACGAGCTCAGATCACAAAAGCGGTTTGCTTTTAAGTTCCCTCCAAATAGTTCTATTAGTGTCTGATAGATTGGGCGATCGTCTTCACTTGTCAACTAAGAGTGTTTAACAACAGTCTACGTTCAGAGTTTTCAGAAGTTTTTTAAATATCCTAAAGATTGCAGTTGTATGTCGAAGTTGAAAAATCATTCATATGAGTTTACTCTCTGCTTTTTAGCGCTTCTGATTGGTTGTTTTCCTCAGCTGTTATTATAATAGTAACTAGTATCGCATTTTATGGTACAATTCGCATGTCATAATATGAGCTGATCGAAATGGAAAACTTAAGATCGTCTGAACGTGATCTATATTTATTACAATAGTTCATAAACAATATATTGTATTTAACCCTGGAACTGGCAAACGCGCGATATCGTTGCATCCTAGATGGCAGCGCCCGATATCGGGCTTTTTAATATGTCTTTTATTTCTCAATGTTACGTACTTAAAACACGATCAAAGAGTATCGGTATTGATACTAATCAAAAGAGGAAGGTTCAATTTATGTAAATAATACACTAATAAATAATTTTATCATTTCGTTACACGACCATACGTTTTATAATCTCGGAACTGTTTGTTTACATTCTCCCGTGTACCGTGCTAGTTGCGCGCGCAGCAATGTCAACTGTTTCATTCGGCTATTGTTATTTCGGTATTTATTTACAATACCGTGACCATGAAAAATGGACTTTTTTTCATGGGTTGGGCATTTATAGCCAAGTATTATTATCACAGGTGCATATAAACTGGGGGGAAAGTATATTATTGTATTATATTGATGCCTTTCGGGCATTATTGCGTTAAAAATGGAAAATAACCGACAAAATTTTGTCGAACAACACTTGAAGGGTTAAGGATCAGGGGCATCACGTGATCTGGGAATCGACTTTTGCAAGCTCGAGTTAATTTTTTTTTCTAAAAGAGCAAGCAGTGCGCAGCTGCGCAGCGGGCAGGCATCGTTGACAGAATTAACGTACTTGTCAGCATCATTTCAGTAAAATTGCCAGAGATACTGTCAAAAACAGAGTTTTCAAAAAATCGTAACTCCTTTGATTTTCGTTGCAGACGAATTTTTTCTTCACTATTGTTTTCAGGAAAAATTGTAGTTTTCAGGGGAAAAAAATGAACATACCTTTCCATGGTCACGTTATTGTAAATTGATACCGTTATTTCTTCAGCTGCATGGTGTTCTATCTGGATTATTGTTTGTTTGAGTTCGTTTTAATGATGGTTGTGTATATGACACAATAATAGTAAGTTTTTTGTGCGTGTTTACGTAATGTATTGTAATTTCCGCGATCGTTCAAGTGACATTCGAGAACTAGTTGTACATGAAATAAGCAACAATGAGGATTCCGATTTAGACATTCAATCAGAACATAATTAAAAAAAATAATATATAATAAAAAAATAAAAAAATAGAAAACTAATATGAACTAATAGTTACAAGATTGTACAAATCAAAGTGAGCTTTGAAGTTCTTACTTTTGTTGGTAAGTAGCACTTTCGAATGTCAGTGTATGATTTTTGTATCGTTTACCACAAGTAAAAATAAATACCTTACAAACTACGTATTGTTTTATTTTTACTCAGAATTAAATGCTCTTTCTTTTTTATATTTTGGATTTTGCATATCACTAACAACAACAATTTTACAAATCAAAAACTTTGAACTAACTTTTCTTTTTTCTAAAAAATTTTTTTTCATGAAGACGTAGAGTAAGGGTTTTTTGTTTTAATTATATTATGTGAAAAATGTTTCTTGAACAATGCTGAATAAAAAAATATATAATATGACATAGGTACTTTATAGTAAACATGTAATAGGCCTAATTAACCCTTTAAGCGTCATGAAAAATTAGACCTGATCTTTGATAAAGTTAGAATTTTTTTAAATTTCCAATGTGTAAAGTTACATTTTTTTTCCTTTCTGTATGTCAAAATAGAGTTATTTAACGGTGAATAAAATTTGTTTAGCCCTTATTGGATTTCCTAGGCTAATTTTTAACTTTTGAGAATATCGTAGAATAGCAGTGTAGTTGTCACCAATATTTTTTTATTTATTCAGTAAGTATGGGAATGAAACACAGTTTTATAGATAAACATATACTATATTACAAACCAATAAAATTATAAAAATACAAAAGTAGACAAAGAGTGTTTATTTGGTGGCGGGCTGTCACAACTGGCATTCCGCGCGTCTCCCGCAAGCCACTGTTATCGCGTGGACTTTGAACCTTCTTATCGCTCGGCAACTTGTAGGACAGCCTTGTGGGGCTTGAATTATGTTTCTTGCTTTCTAATAACATCCTTATGACCGTAATAAAATATAAAAAAGTTTGGGGTTGACCAAGTAATTGCTCAAAATTACCGAATCTTCAAATACCGAATCGTCTGGATTTGCCATTCACACGAATAATGGTAAAAAAACACTAAATAAATACTGGAAACTGCTGTATATAATACGAATAATTTACTTTAAAAAGAATAGGACACAACAGAAAATTAGCGATAACCAAAATACATATGCGTGTACCGGACGCTTCCCACTAACTAACTGGCTAGATGCCTTGACGGGAGCTCCCGTCAATGACTTTGTGAAAGGCACGGGGCCACGCCGCTAGACAGTGTTTGGCCAATTAGAAGCAACTGCCACCCCCATTGTAACAGAATTCGAGGCGGGGCAACCCGTCTGTATGTCGCATGACTACTAGAACCATCTAGCAGCAAAATATTCAACTAACATAGCAGTAAGAAAATAAAGAAGAATGCAAAAACGCGGATCCACGGCAATGACGTTTTGAGCTTGTAGTGGCCCTCCGCGGATCCGCGTCAATAACGCTGGAAAGGTTAAGGAGTAGCTGTTATTATTGAAGGATTTGATATTATATAATAATCGTACCAAAAAATAATTCTTAGACAAGAATAACAAATTACAAAAAATAACAATAACATAACAATTAATGGCAATTATTTACGTAAGTCACTACACTAATTTAGGTAATTAGGTAAAAAATTTTAGGAATTTAGGTGCTAATCGATGATGTTTTTCTTTGTTCACCAGGGGCATTTCTGTTAGTCTTTCTCATGTTATCTGAGCTCGAGTTTAGCTTGATATCCCCCTTTACCCGGAACCCCGATTCTCCTCAGTCCCTTAGATTGTTGGACTATTTGAGATAGAACCCAAAAGGGTGCTTTGGGATTATACTGATCACACCCAGACATGAATCGTTATTTGACATTTTGCTTCTACTGATTACTATATTAGCGTAGAAAAATATTTCGTCAATATAAAACAGAAATTGTCTTATCGCAAACCCCTCCCCATCCTCAGACAGAGGTCAAAGTCGAGCGGTCTAGTAGATAATGTGGATAATGTGACTGCAGAGTCTCGCCGCCCGTTCAGCTGGTGCGCCGCATTGTTGTACTTTCGTGTCGCAGTGTCTGTCGACTACGTCTCTTTGTTGTACTTCCTTGTTTTACTGACGACACCATCTTGACTCATACCTTGAATACATGTGGCGGTCGGCAGTTGCGGCTGAAGGCGGAAATCCACTTCACTTCACAATTGGTAATCGTTGTAAGTTTGTAATTTGGTAATTAAAGAGTTGTTTTTTGATTCTATAATGTTTGTTTAGATTAATTTATATTTTTGTGTTCCTCATACTGGTGTGGTCGGTATAATCTCAAAGTACCCCCAAAAGTTCAAACATTGATGGCCATGGCCGATTCTGTTATAATTTCTGTTATTATTTAGGCTTTCCTATCTTTTATATATATTGTACTATACATTTATTTTCTTATTTAAAGTTGAAATTTTTGTGCTTAAAGTAAATAATTACAGTGGAGTTACCGCTTGTGAAATGGAGGTAAGAAATATCTCCAGACAGACAGGTGCACTTCCCCTCAGATCACAAAGATGGTCTCCTATAGAATCTGTCAGTATTCCACTTTTCAACTTCTCTGACTGCTTACCTAAAACATTTAATCTCGTATTCATCACCATTTTTATATTCTCCTAAAAAATTTACTTATTGCTGTTTATTGTTTATGTAAAACATTATTATATTTATCCTTTACTTTCACTTTTTTACATATATTGTTCTTTCTTTAGCAAACAGACAATAAACAAATAAAAATACCTGTAAACAAGACTCTTAAGCAAGTTACGTATCATTCTGCTGAGAAATTAAATAAATAATACTAATAGTAATAATTTAAATGTACTAAGTCCGCCTACAGACTTGACCAGAAGTTTTAAACAAACATAAAGATGCAAAGTAAAATAAAATGCAACAAAGGAGGTTTTGATAAATCTTAAAAATTGATATAGAACATTTACTCTTATAAATTTTACAAGTCGCTCAAACAAACATGTAAAATATTTACATTAGCCACAATTAGCTTTAATGATCTAAAACCATTTTTATTATTTTCTTTAAATAGTATGTTTCCATTTCCAGAAAGAATTTTTAGGTGGTCACAATGCATAATTGTACAATAATTGATAATATTTTTGAAATTTTAAGTTATATCCGAAATTGTCCCATCATTCTAGGGACCGAGGGGAGTCAGGGTTTCTGGGTGGGAGGTGATAAGCTAGGATAGATAGCCATTGGTGGAAGGGTTAATCGGGATACCAATATTCACACAGGAAAAGTACAAACATTTTAAAGGTCAGTAGGTACCACTGCATATGAAGATAATGCAAAACCTTTTTTCATTTTTGCAATAGTCTCTACCTATATGGTGAAGTGTGATCATAATTTTTTTTCCTCTGTGCGCTCCGCCTTGTTTGCCAATATGCATTATATTCGCACATCTGGTTATTCAATTATTTTTTCCTGTTTTGTAACTGATCAAATTTTACTGCTTTGTTCATTTTAAATAAAGATGTTCTTTGTGTTTTAACGTCACCATCAGCCATTTGGAATTCGAGTTTTGCTGTGTTTGTGTGATAGTAAGCTTTTAGAACTTCTTGTTGTATATCTTCCGACAGTGTAGTAGTTCCTCTATCAATTTTTTTTTATTTTGTTAGAATGACGTTCTTATATTGTGTAGTTTTGAGCTTGACACCATGGAATTTTACATTTCTTTCTTTGTGTCAACATATGTGGTGGCCAATATCATCTAACTTGGGATACATTGTTGTTTCGTTATTTTAGATGGGTTTAATATAGGTGAGTTTATAATATTTAGTGAATATTAGTGAACAGCCTTTTATAAATTTATACTTTTCTGATCTGTACTACTTTGAAGCATTGTTTTTGTTAATCAGCATATGGCAGCACTACGCTGATAGCTGGATGTTTTAATGTAAACCCCTTCAATTACTAGTGCATTTCACGAAATCAATATCTTTCTGAAATTTAATTGTTATCTGTCGTTTTTTAATTTAATCTAAAATCATTTTACTTTTGAAAAAACAACAAATATTAGGGATTGGCTAAAGAAAACAGTTACCTATCAATGATTTAGGTCACTGTTTACTATAGCTACTTTGCACTGTATGTCAAAACTTTAACTTAAAATAAAAAATAAAGGTAAAGAAGAGTAGTACAATTTATATTAAAGGGAGGAAAGCCTAAATAATAACTAAAATTACGTTGGGATAGCACCAATCTGAAATGCCTCTGGCCATCAGTGGGGGGTTTAAGTGGTTGGTGCCACCCCACACTTCTGGCAAAAAAGAAAAACATTCTTGAGATAGTACCTAAATTCAGCTTAGATTACATGAGTGCTCAGTTAATCCAATGTGATATGTAGGAAAAGTGAAAAATCAAGGAAACTTGAATATAAAATGGTTGATGATGACGACAGAACACAAAGAACGTCTTTATTTTAAAATCTACTATGCAGTAAAATCTGATCCATCACGAAAGATGAAAAAATATGTAAATAACCAGATGTGCAAATACGACGCCTATTGGCAAAGAAGACTGTGAGCACAGAGGAAAAACCAAATAACTAAAATTATCCTTATATGCTGTTGGTAGCCCTACTCTTACCTCTAAAATTCCTTTTACTTTTTCACCTGAATATTGACATTCCAATTATACCCTCCAACAATGGCTACAAATTGCAATATTAGCACTGTGCTACTTGGTCGGCTTCATTTAACATATGTCATTCAGTAAATAAATATCGTAGCAATATATTTGTTAACCTCTTTGCTGCAGCTCTATACTAAGTGGTTCTGAATCCACATAACAGTGTATGGCACACTAGGTTGTCTGCTACATTACACGTAGTTAACACCTAGTGTGCCTGCCGCAAAGTGCAAGGAAAAGTAACTGAGTGTTAGTGCAGCTGGTGGTATTCTAGTGATAATTAGACACTTTAGACAATTACAAAAATCAGCACACAAAATAATCATTAGACCTCAAATAGGATTTGAGTACTTCAATAACTATTTCTTAAATCACGTGATTCAAACATTTCTCAATTCAATGACTGTAGAATTAATACTATTTCAGTAAGATTTGTAGTGTATAATAATAATAAAAACTATGTTAAACATTTCAATAAGCTAGTAGGAAAGAAGTTCTGTAGTATTAAATTAGTATAAACTATCAGTAGTAAAAAAAGGATAAAAAATAAGTTAAATCAAGAACTTTGATAAAGTTAAAATAATGACCAAATAAAAGTTCTACTTGTGTCACAGTAGACTCTTAACATAGTAAACACTATTTTTACTTCCGTGATGACTATTTTGTTATTATCCAGTACACAATCTACCAGGAAACAGCAAAGATAATATGAGTTATTACTTAACATCTCAACAATATAATGAATTCACATGACTGACACAATTCTACTGTTCGGTGTAATCATTTATCAATAGATATGCCAAATTACATGGCCATAGTTCATAGCTAAGGATCTGAATATGCTTTCCCATATCACTTAAATTGATAAAGACATTCTAATGGTTATTAGTTCTAAGATGGCACATATTATTAAAGACGTCACTTAGTCAGTATGGCAAAATGAGCATGCAGTTGCACACTTTCACATTCTACCACCACCGTTTTTAATATGTTACTAGAACAGATTCAAAGCTCTTTTTTAGAATTAGATGCACAGAGAATTCTTACTTTCTTATTTTTGAAAAAACTAATGGCCTTGTTTTGTTTGTAATTTTAGGAAGAACGAAGACCATGTCGCTGAAGAAGATTTTGTTGAAAGGGACAACACGGATGTCACTTCATGAACGGTGAGGAACCCCCTCTCCCTCCCCATTCTATATGAGTCCAATAATAACATACCAGTTTTTAAATCTTGGATTTACAAATGGTGGGCTGTTGTGAACACTACACATGGTGCGGACAAAGCACTGCTGTCAGTGTGGCCAACTCAATTCAAAAACTGATCGTGATGTAGATATTCTCTTTTGGTGCCATGGGTTCCCACTTCCGGCACACATGCACGCTCTGACACAGATGAGATGTAGGGAGTCGAACAACCACAATCAAATTAAAATGAAAATGATCTCGTGTCCAGCACTCGTCCATTCACTGGCAGAATGAGACATTGGGAGTTGAGAGACTATAATCATGTTCAACTTTAGTTAGCTTGAATAAAAGCTACATTCTCACCAGAAGGATGTGAATAACGTCCTTGTTTGTTGCTTCAAAATGATCTCACGTACAGCACAAAAGCATTATTATCAAAGATGAGAAATGGAGAATTAAGCAACAATTCTTGTTGATTAGCACAGAAATAAAAGTGCACAAACCAACAACAGGTGACTTTTCATAAACCACTTAAAGTAAATAACCATTCATAACGAGAATATAATAAAAGAGAGGTTTTACTTGCATGCTAACCAAGATATTAAATAATGTTCTTGTTTGGTGTAACAAGCAATGGAAAATATCACGTTCAGCACATGTCCATTATTATTAAAAGTAGAATTTAGGACTTCAGCAATTATATTTGTGTTGAACTGACAGAGCTATATATTCACATGCTAACCAAGATATAAAATAATGTTCAACTCTTGTTTAGAGCTCCAAGCTATGAAAGCTGATCTCACGTTCAGCACATAAGTATTATTACCAGAGATGAGAATTCGGAAGTTAAGCAACTAATAGGTTTGAAGTGACAGAGTTCTTACACATGCTATAAGATAGATATAATGTTTAGAGCTACAAGCTATGAAATAAATATACTATCACATAGCCATTCTTTGACAGCATAACTATGGAGAGTCGAGCTCCTAACTGAGGAATGGAGCTAAATACGTAGAACTAAATAAAAAGACCTCATATTGGCAAGTGTCTCCATTTATAAAATAGTCTACTAAAAGTAAGCTGTAAAGATGACAAGTGTTAAAATGTAAGCTCAGGCAATTATTAACCATTGATCTGAAAAAGAGATTGGTTTTAAGACAGTAATAAGCAACAGCAGATGCAATTTTGATCAGAAAGCTAAATTTAATTCATTGCTTGAAACGGACATGCCTGCAACTTCATAATCTCAAAATGTTCATGCACTAAGGACATGATGAAAAGGATGTAATATATGCCTACTATAATTGTCTTTGGCCTTAGTTGTTGTCATCATAAGGTTTAATAAGCAGCTATGTTTTTTATGGTCAGTTCCTCTTTTTAGAGTGAATTTTAAATGGATTAATACACATATGATAGTACAGTATACTACACAATATTAATAATAAATATATTTTAAATTGATCATAATGGTTTTAAACAAATGATTCCATTTGAGTTGACTAAAGGAGATAATAAAAAAGTGCTGAATGTTAAAATGAAGATTATGACTGATTTTGGAAAGACGTTTTTATACAAAAAATTAGAAGAATCAGTAAATTAAATCATTGTTGTGTTTTTAAAATGAATTGGCTAATTTTTATACTTTGACAGTTAAAAATCTTGTTTGTATTTTAGAAATCGTGTTTGTCCTATTTATTAATCTATGATCAATTTAATAAAAGCGTAGTAAGAATTCTGGGTTGGAGAACTATAGTTACACATTGCATTTTCTTTTCAGAATAAACACCACTTGTTGCTTTCTCTCTTCTTTCTTAGGTGACTTTAATCACTTTTTTCACCAAAAGTAAATCTTTTATTCTCTACTACTAAATTTTCTTTCTCCCAGGATTTTCTTTCTCAGTTTTCTAAAGATATCTTATCAAACCTGTAAAAATTTGAGCACTTGTGTTATTGTTCTAAAAATGTAACCTTAACCATTGTAGGATTGCTCAATTTTATGTCTCTTTTAGGTTTATTTAAATTTCCACAATCTTTTAGTTTTTTGTTGTCTGTTTCTTTTGTACTTGTAGTTTAGACAATAGATTGGTGGCATTTTTCAATAACCAAATTTGTCCAAATGACTTCTAGTTTCGTAATATTATTAATTTTGTTTATATAAACTCGTTCATTGTTTTATAAGTCACATGAATGCAATTTTTCAATCCCTGTTTCTTATCTATATAGTGCAAGTAATTCTACTGCTGTAAAGGCTAGAAAAAAATGACCACAAAGTTCGAAAGTGATGTACAAGTTGTCAATTGATAGATCCTACTATGAAGCTTCATAAACTGGTTTTCTGGTAGTTAATTCTAAAAGAAATTAAATAATAAGAAAATAAGGCAACCAGTTTAAGTATTTTCTGACTCACAATGTAAAGCATAATGCAAAGCATAATTTAATTCAAAGCAATCATAAAAGTTGAAATACTAGAATTTAGTACTCATGATGATACAATGTCAAACATGTTTATTTTGAAACGAGGTGATATAATCACAACTAGTTTATTTTGGAATGAGGTGATATAATTACATATAGTGGTTACTTTGGAATGAGGTGATATAATCATGGCTATTTTAATTTGAACGTATACAATTAGAAAACTTAAAGAATCATATGCTGTGAAAAGAAATATATGCTAATGAATTTGTTTGTTTGAATAAGTAATGTTATTAGCAAGCTTCCAAAACCCAGTACAAAACTTATATGTGCTTTGTAATAGCAAGTCTGGTTATATACAGCATATTTTCTGATTGACATCTCATTCATGATTAATATTAACACAAATAAAAGACATCTTACAAATTAATGCCAAAATATTGGTTACTGGTTTAACACGAGATCAGAGATAAACATAATGGTTTAATCTCAAAATAAACATTTCATATTTATGGCACAAGTTTAATGTACACTAAGTGTGTCAGAATTGTTCATTATGATCCCATAACACCAAGCTTGTCCAGCAATGCAGACCACGAAGTTGGACTATAACCTGCACTGACAGTCAGAAGGCTGAATATGAAATGCATTAATCATGTTTTATCAAGGAATTTTATCATCTGTAGATGATTAGTATCTGCAATACTTTGTATTCACTACTATATCAACCAGATGCTCACAAATGCATTTCTATTTATACGTGAATATGGTTTCTATTAAAAATGGCTCATATTGTCGTATTTGGGGTGCAAAAAATAGACACATTAAGGTACGAAAGATAATGGAGTAACAAAATATGATGCTAAGAAAAGGGCACTAAGAAGTTTCAATATTGTCAAATCCACTTCAGAGTGAAGGTTGGAAAAATACAGAATTAAAAAGTTACAAGACTTATTTATAATAAATATATTGTTTTGTTAAAACATACTGTAAGGAATGTATGTTTTATAAATGATTTTTTACTGAATGTGTATGAAGAACAATTGCCACAAGACATCAAAAAGTATGAAGCAAGTTCATTACTTATATGTGAAAAGTTTATTTAAAGGAATTATTTTTAAAACTCCATACTTCAATGCTCTAATCTATCTTATCTTGCGTATTTCCGTTTTACACTGCTTGTAGTCCTTCATATATATTTATACAATGTTATAATTATATATTGCTGGCAGAAATCATTTCACGATAAAATACCAAAGGATGCACTGTGACAGACTATGTGTTGGTTAGCCATAATAATTTATTCATGCCATTATTATAAAATGTCTGAAGGAAATCTGACAAAATAGAACCAAATTTATTTTGAAGATCAGATTTATAAAAATCTATGAATTACTCCATGCTATAAACACATACTGCATTTTGAGTCTATTATTGTATTTACAGTGAAAATGAGATGCCTTGAATGTTGACAAATGCAGCAAAATAAGTAATTTTCAGTCATTGTTGTCTTTGAATGCTAAAAATTGCTGAATGCAAAGTGGTCTGCTTAAATCTTGGTATTTTTCACAAATGGGGTCTTAACAATAACTGGACTCATGGGGATGTAATTTAACGATGTGACCACCCACCAGCTTCACCTGCCTGCGTAACCAAAGTGGAGGCGAGTCATCTGGGTCACAGGTCACCGTGCAGTCAGTACGCCAGGGATTATTCAGTGCCAGCCAAGCAGCATCAGCGAAGAACCGACGTCTAGCACAGATGATGGACCGTCGACCCTCAGTTATTGCGGCTCTCAAAGTTAGAAAGGTATTGAATATTATTTTGGTTTTAAAAGTTTGTGATATTGTTTGCATTACACTTCTTAATTATCACACCAAACAACTTAAAATTTTTTAGAAATAAAAGATTTCAATAGTTTAACATTTTAAAGTGTTATACAAAGGTTTACTGTCTCTTCTAGCGGCTCATGAAGCAGCGGTTGGGCCAAGGGCAGCAGAGGCTGTCCATTAAGGATCGTCTAAGTCTACGAGGACGAGGAGGATTGCGTGGTCGTGTGGGACAGCGCGGACTGACACTAGGCCGATCTCCACTCACTAGACTGCGTGGTGGCCGTGGCAACAGGCGGCCTGGCAGAGGGAATCTTAGTAAGTACTTACAGTACCTAGATACGTTAGCTTGTATTGAGTATTTCAAGTAGAAATAATTTAGGAGATTTGGGACTGAAACAAAATCTATTTAAAATTCTGCCAGTATTTTCTGAGTTGTTATAGTCCATAAGTCTATCAATTTCACTGTCTCTAAAATTAATTACTCTAGCCTGTAGAATAAGCGAAATAGTTACGTTTAGGCTAATCGTAATAAACAAAAAGAAAACATGAATACTTATGTGGACTGAACACTGACTAGACATAGTTCACTATACATACTTGGGAACTCAGCATTATACAGCAAAAATATATGAATTATTACAATAAATTTGAATATGTTGATAGATGTTCAAAATATATTGAAATACACTATGAAACCAACGCAGAGATGATTGAAACACAACATGTGATAAAATTAGATCTCACAAGTTGTTTCTTCACTACAGTTGCTTGATACTTACTTAGTAAGTAACTAGTAAGTGTAACTAAGGGGAAAAATACCAGGGTTGTAACGTCCCACCCAGACATGAACTGTTAATCTTTTAGCTTCTATAGATGTTTTAACACATGTCTTAGCTCTGATTCCAGAGCTAAGGTGGATGAATCGGACGACCGTAGTACACACTTTGCATGCCAATTTGAATGAAGTATAAGATTTTGTTTCTATTTTTAATAGTAATACTAGTTGTTTCCTACTGCTTCACACACTTTTCGCAAGCTTTGCCCGTGTATAAGCACTTTTGGTGCAAGTGAATTATATTTTTAACGTTGATGTAGATTTTGCCTTTTTGCTACGTACAAGAAAATTTGTCATAAGTGTATGTTTATAGCCATTGTACGAAGCATAGACACATTATACACGAGCAATATGAGAGTAATGCTGAAAGCACTAGTGTGACTGGATTGCTTAGCGGCTAAAACGTTAAGACAATTTAGAATTTTATGTATTTTTACTAATATGTTAATTATATATATATATATATATATTTTTTTTTTTAATAATATATACTTTTAAACCTTAATTTATGTTCAAATATGCACATATGTAGTAAAATTTAAAAGAGTTTAATCACAATAGCTCTGGGACATCTGTAAATCCATATAAAGAATCATGTTGTTAAATAATACTTTTATGTTACAGCCAGATCACTATTTGTAACTTTGGAGCTAAGTGATAATTAGTGTGTTAGGTGCATATACTGATTATTGCAAAATTATTCCAACTATATTCTTACAACTTATGTGATTATGTACAGGTCGCAGTCAAAGCCAAACCAATCTAATAAGGAGTCAGAGTATCCAGTCACTGACTGCAAGGCGCAGCCTCAACAGAGGAGGTGGTGATGGAATTATCGTGAGAGGTAGAGGCAGATTCCAGAATAGAAACATATTCAATCACCAAGAGTTTCGCAGAGGAGGTCGTGGAAGAGGTATTTATTAAAGAAATTAAACATAACATTTAACCCTTAGTGAGCCAAGGATATTATTGTTGGTAGCTACTTGGATAAAGTGTTAAAGCATTTATGTCATAATACATTAGGACACAAAATACTATGACGATACTATGTATGGTAAAATAAGTCATTGTTTACTTTATTTTTACTTTTATACAATGCACCAGTTGTGGTTACTTTTGTAACAGTTTGTAAAAATGTTGTGTATAATAAATAATTTGATTTAATTTGATTTGAAAGCTAATATTTTTTTATTTCAAAAGGTTTCAAAGTAACAGACAAACAAAGCTTAAGTAGTACACAATAACATTGTGAAAATAATAATAAACAAATTAATTGTAATTTATATCAGATCAAGTTTTATTTGGTACAGAGAACAAATGGCTTGGATAAGTTTATTAGCCAGTCTCAGCCAATAACAAGTTTCAATATTGACCATTCACATTTGTGCAAAATTTTTTTATCTGGGATATTTTTATAATATAAACCAATAAATACCATTAAAAGTTATATTACTTCCAGGAAAAGAAATTGTTATAATTGAGAGATATGCATTGAAAAGGAAAACGGAAAATAGTTTTAGAATGTTCCGCTCATTTACAAAAATATTTGTATTTATGTAGATTTTTTATATCCTTTAAAGTTTAGTGGGAGGCCATAGAAAGTTTGGATAGTCAGAATAAGGAAATTTTATTGCCTCAAAACGCATTGCGTGGACTAACAATCAAAAGCGATTTATAGTAATTTTACATAACATTGGTCATGATAATGAACAAAACAGCAGTTAGATAAATTGTTATAACTTAAATCAACGTTTGAAAAAGATATGAGAAACACATTTGGAGGAGTATAAGTTTTACGATTATATTAACATGCAAACCTTTAGAGATCCCATTAGTGTTGAAAAATTTACATTCTAAACAAATACTGCTTTTTCAGTTTGGCATTTTTGAAATGACAGCCATGTGAGACATCTACCTTTCTTTTGATTAGATATTTGAATACTTCCAAGTTTAGGTTTGTAATGATTTTAAACTACATTCAAGCATTTAATTATTCTTAATTTGAAAAGTTTTGTATTTTAAATGTTGTAATGTGTCATTTTATTTGATTTTAAAATATAAGGTACAGAAAAAATTGTGAAATGAGGCTCTTTTGAAAAATCTTGTCTAATTTAATGTCTTCATTAAGAGTTAATTCCACTTCTCAGATCAAGAAAACTATAGAATAGTATAAGAATTTGCAATCAAGTACATTGTGTTTCCTAACACGTTCACGACAATGTGTACCCCATCGAGTACACACGGGTTCTTGTGAAGTGTGTTGTGCGCCCGATGTGTTATACATTTCTATACATATCATTATTGCGTTTTTATTGTTTGCCTATTTTGGTGGTTTGTTAAATTTGATCCCACACTTAAATAAATAACTCAGACTATCGTGTACCCTGTTGGGCGCCAATTGCTTAATTTTTAAGGTAAATTAATTTTTATGGGTGTCCCTTATGGTACATGGTGAAAAAACATAATTAAATCATTGTTTTTGTGTAAAATTGCGAAGACTACATACCTTTCTTATATACTTAAATGTTTGACGGAAAAAACTGATTACAGTGTTTTGCCATTGTTATTGAAAAATTTTACGGTGAATAAAAAGTACAGCAAAAAGCGGATGTGAATGTGTTAATTTTATAGTAGACTTTACTGCTTTTTGAAAACTTAAATTAAAAGACTGATATTTGAGATTTAAAACTGTCCCAAAAATATTGTCAATGAAATGATGTGGTATAATTGAAGGTAAACATCTTTCTAGTGGATAAATTCACTTAAAATTTTAATTAAAATTACATTTTTGTTTATGTCATTGTTACTAAAAAAAGATCATTGAAGTATGTACTTATACTTAGATGAAAATTGACGTTAATGAATGAAAATGAGAAATTTTTTACTAGTTATGTAAACATAACTTACTCAGATTGTGTATTGATAACCTGTTGAATGTTTCTTTTGGTTCTCGTAATGTTGGATCTATCACTTTAATCCTTACAAAATATTTAAAAAAACTATTAATGTACCTAAAATATAATATCCTTAAACTTATGTGGATAAATTAGGTTTTCGAACACGTGGAGGTGGATTCAACAGAAACCAGAATGATTTCCAAACCAGAAGGGGAGGTGGATTCGGTCGCTTCAACAACCGAGGTGTCAGATCAAGAGGATTCAGGTAATAAAATTATGATACTTGATTATTTGTATCACACTGTTAATCTATTGTTTAAAGTGAAGGCGTAGACAACTTCAAAATGCCAAGACACATAACTTAAGGAACACCTTACCCTTAAAAAGGAGGAAAGTATACAAGAAGTCCATACAGAAGAGATAAGAAAGTTACATAAGTATAGTAAATTCAGTATATATGTGTATATTCCAAGCGTAATGACTTGGAAATAGTACTCAACCGGACATTATAACCAGAAAGCCTAGGAGAAGCAATGCTGGGATCAAAGGCTGCCTGGGACGTGACCAGTATTTTCGCCACGGAAGTTCTTAGGGAGCTGCAGTCCACTGAAAGAAAGAGAGCCAAAGACATGGAAGAAGTTAATTGAAGAAGTCACTACCTGAAGAAAGAGCTGCTGCCCTATATCTTCTCCCCGTTAAGTAATGCCTAGCGGCGGTTTCCACGGGGATACAGAGGCCAGAGAAAGAGGAGGGTTTTAGTCGGTATCGACATCTGAGTCCGACATATTCACTAGGCCAAACGACTGGTCCTGCAGGATACATAAAAGTATTTTTCTCCAACCTCTATAAAAAAAAAAACACTTTTGTTCACTTAGGACAAAATGTAACCCTCATTGTAACTATCCCTAAAGGACTTTTGCCCTGCTTCTGGAGTGACGGATATTCAGGATGGGTAAAGTTGAGGATAGAAGCCGCCTTCTATCAAGATCCCATGAACAGGGATAATGAAACTCCCTCATTCTTTTTAAGAAGGGGAGCAAGCTCTGTTCCAGCCTCTCTTAAGTCAAAGCGAGCAAGGAAGATAACACTTGGGCTTTAAAAAACCTATATCATTAACACATTGAACCCTAAGCCTATAACAATGAATTTACTCAGTATACCAGCCATTTTTTGTGATTAAAATTTTTTTAAATTATGAAGACATTGTTTTAACCTAACACATTATATATCAAATTAAAGAGGAGAACATGCAGTTTTAGAAAATATAAAATAATTATTTGAACAAAATTATAAATTAAACAAAATTATGGAAAAAATAACATTTGAAAAATTGTAACTTTGTATAAACGTTTTATTTTTCAACCACCTAATGTTGTATAAACGTTTTTTTAAACCACCTAATGTTCTATAAATGTGTTTTGATATAAAATAACATAAAAGAAAGAAAGTATTCATGTTAGTACTAATGGAAGGCCTATCATAATCATACTCAGCATCATTCACGTCTTGATCATTAGGCCTAACCTCAAAATCTGGATCAGGATCATTGTCGTTGAGAAACTCACCCTACGATCCAGAATCATAAATTTGACCCAAGTTTCTTTCAAACTGAATCGCAGATGATCTTTTATTTTTATTAAAATACGACAATCCTCCTCCAAATCATGCTCAGAATCAGACTTCATGTCACGTATCATGAGCACCATTATTTTGTCTAAATGATTACTCATTTTACACAATTATCAAGAAAAATAAAACTTTTATCACTAAGAAAACAATCAAAATAAACTAAACCATCACTAAACCAACATTTATCACTTTATTCAGTAACACTGGAACTTTGTTTATAAATAACAATGATCGCATCACTGCGTCGTCAGCCGGTTACGTAACTAAGCAGTTGTACAATAGTTGAAAATACTATTTTTACAGCTGCACAACTGTTACTTGTCATAAAAAAGACGTATGCATATAAAAAATATAACATAGGAAATAGTCTGAAACAACTAAAACCTAATTTTTTACCGAAAACCTAAACGTATTGAATTAAGTACCGGAGCCCGAGTATAGGTTGGGCTCCGTGTGTGCTAACCCAACCTATACTCGGGCTCCTTATTCAATGTGTTAAGAGAGCCCCACCCACTCAGTCATCCTCCACAGTAAACTAGGCCTATCGCATTTTTTTTTTTTTTTTCCTTCCTTTTTTTTTTTCCTTTGGGGCGGCCTACTGCCATGCACTTTAGCCTCAAGGGCTTTTTGCGCACCCCGGAAACACCATGAGGCCTACCAGTCTACAACTTCAGCAGTTCAACAAACCGCCGAAAACAACCTATCAGGTCCTCCTGGGAAAATTCACCACCCCTGTCCATGCTACCAAAGATGGCATACCGCTCTCTTGCTATTGCAGGGCAATCAAAGAGCAGGTGCTCAGCAGTCTCCTCCTGCTCATTACACCTTCCACAGAGCGGATCCTCCTGAAGGATGCCAACTCTGTGTAGATGCTTCCTCAGGTGACCATGCCCCGTGATGAGACCAATGACCTTAGAAGACATTGATCTGTTTAATGAGAGAAGGTCCGAAGCCACCTTGGAAGAAGGTGACTGTAATACCATTCTACTCACTCTCAAACCCGGATGCAACCTCCACCTTCTCCCATGCTCCGCGCAAATCCATTTCGAGACAACCCTAGAGGATTCACACCTTGGAACACCGCAGAACGGTTGAGGGCCCGTCATAATTGTTGCTGAGCCCTGGTTGGCCAGGGCATCAGCTCTTTCGTTCCCAAGAATCCCCTCATGACCAGGAACCCAACAAACAGTTACATTGTTGATTCTGGCAAGGGAGGAAACGGTCTGATAGCAATCCCAAACCAGATTGGATTTGATTGCACAGGAATCCAGCGCCTTCAGCGCTGCCTGACTGTCCGTGAAAATGTTAATCGTCTTGCCCCTATATCGCAGACGAAGATTCTCACGAGCACATTCCATAATGGCTGCGACCTCCGCTTGAAAGACTGTCGGATACGGACCCATAGGAACCACCAGCTCCCTACATGGTCTCACTCCCAGAATTCCAGCGCCTGTGCCGCTTTTTGTTTTGGAGCCGTCTGTGTACCATTCGAGCACCGCTGGTGGAAGAGGTTTCTTCCCCTCTGACCAATCATCCCTTGAGGGTAAAATAATCCTAAAGGGTTTGTCAAAGGAAAACTTTTGTGGCATCTGATCAGAGATCATGTGCAAACCATCCTCCTGTATCAGAGTGCTAATTCTGCAGTGCCCACCACTGCAGCCCGACCAGAGTCCCATCTGCTGAAGACAGTAGGCACTCCTCCTGGCCATAGCTCGAATGACAATGTGCAGGGGGGCGAGGTTAAGACAACAGTCCAGAGCCGCGCCTGGCGCACTGGGAAAAGCCCCAGTGATAGCGAGGCAGGCCATCCTTTGGATACCCGCCAGACGTGCTACCACCGTCTTGGCTTCCGTTTTTGGCCACCATACGACAGCTCCGTACATTAGTGCAGGTCTGACCACGGAAACATAAAGCCAGTACAAGAGTCTCGGCTTCAGTCCCCAGGGCCCACCTATCACACGTCTGCATTGCATTAGAGACCACTTACCCCTGGCAATGACCCTTTCTAGATGAGGTCCCCAGTTTAGAACCCTATCTAGGATCACGCCCAGGTACTTGACCTCAGGCTTCAGCTCAACGGGTGAGCCTTTAAATAGAAAGGGACCAATGCCCTCCATCTGTCGCCTCCTGGTAAAGGCAACCACGGCAGCCTTGGTGGGGTTGACGGTGAGGCCAACCTTATCACACCAGTTCCCCACCATGTTCAGAGCAGCATTGGTCAGTTCCGTGATTGTTGTGTTGAACTTGCCACTCACAAGAATCACAATATCATCTGCGTACCCTTGTGCAAAGACACCGCTGCTATTCAGAGAATTTAGCAGGTCATCCACAACCAGGTTCCACAGAAGAGGAGAGAGGACGCCGCCTTGCGGACAGCCCCTCGTCGCCTTCGCACTAACACTTGCTCCCATGAGGGTTGTAACACCAACCCTGTCCGTGAGCAAGGCCCCTATCCAGTCACACACCTGACCATCAACGCCACGTCTTGAGACCGCATTGATAATCGCCTGAGTGGCTGTATTATCAAAGGCACCTTCAATGTCTAAAAAGACTCCTATGGCTACCTCTTTTGCCGCCAGCGTCTTCTCAATCCTGCATACCAATTGATGCAGGGCCGAGTCGCATGACTTTCCTGGAGTGTAGGCATGCTGGTTAGAATGCAATGGTCGCTCCAGAAGAGCTCCCTCCCAAACAAACCTGGCAACCATTTTCTCCATGGTTTTGAGAAGGAAGGAGGACAGGCATATCGGCCTGAAAGACTTCGGCCGATCCATGCCCGCCCTCCCCTGCTTCGGTATGAACACCACTCTGGACATTCTCCAGGATAGTGGGATGTACCTGTGAGCCACGGAGGCTCTGAACAGTCTGCACAGCTGGGGAAGGAGAATGTCCAATCCCCGCTGCAAGCAAACCGGTCTCACCCCGTCGCCCCCAGGAGCCTTGTAAGGACTGAATGAGTTAATAGCCCACTCAATCCTACTGAAGGTAACAATACGGTGCGCCAGACTCCTCTGCAAATGGGTGGCGCGACCCGCATGTCTCCCCTCACTTTCGGGTGGTTGTTCACCCTCATGAACAATACAGTCCGGGAAGTGTGTTCCCATCATAACTTTCAGAACTCCTTCCGGCTCAGTAATGTAAACACCTTGATTGTCCTTGAGACTACCAAGCGGCGAGATGGGATTCTTTGCCAATAGCTTTTGCAGCCTTGCACAGCCCTGCACACTGTCAATATCGGTGCAGAGCTTCTTCCAGGCTAACCTCTTGGCCGTACGAACCTTGCGGTTGTACAGTGCCAATTTCAACGTTTACAGTTAGTGATGTACAGCTCCTAGATATCCATTCGTAGACTTTACAATCTATTCTCAATTTATATTTAAGCACATCATATCCAAGTACAAGCTTTTCAATTCCTATTGATTACAACTGTACTGCCAGTAAAATATTTCGGCTTTTGAGTTTTGTCTAACATTTTTTAACCAAAAAATGCTCTCCACAACAAAGCTAAAATATTTCAAGATTTTATTTCTAATAGCATTTTATATGATTTTAATTGAAAAACTTGATGATAGTCATAGTACTTTAACTTTGTATTCCATTAGAATACATTTTAAGATGTAAGTTTTTTCAATATTAAAATATACTTTTATTTAAAAATATTCAAATATTTTGCTGTTTATAAATCAAAGAAATGTTCACTCCAGGTGGGAAAACATTCCTCAAAGTATTTCACATTTCGATATTTAAAAAATGTATAGTGTTTAGTCTTGAGGCTTACAAATAAAACTATTACACTCAGATTGTTAAAGATATTTTTTTGTAAAGTTTTATGTACATATATAAATACAGCAAAGGTTTATAATTTTTTACTCAGATTTTAAATTTTGAATGGATTTTTATTTAAATTTTAAGTTAGCTTTAGTTTAAGAATGTCATTTAGCTCAAAGTTTTCATGCCATTTGAATAGTATTTTTTTTTTTTTTTTTTTTTTTTTTTTTTTTTTTTTTTTAATTTAGAGCATTGTCATGGGAATAGTATTTTTATGCTAATATCCCTAAATTACGTTTTGAGTACTTTTAAATTTGTTGGTATGTATAAATGAGTAGGCACAAATGTTACCTTCTATTTCTCTGATAGTCTTTAGGTTTTCAATTAAATTTGTAATTTCTCTAAGTATTTGATGTGGAAAATCTGGGTTACTTGTGATATCTAATTATTACATGAAACTAAACAGAATTGATGACGTTTCCTGTCAGATGCATTTGTGCACCTTGAACTGTACCACAGTACCAAGTTCCAAATCTGTAGCATATCTTTTTTTTTCCCCCCCTTTTAAGCCTTATTCTGCCCGTCCTCATGGGCCACTGGCCTGTGCGAGGATCTTATCAAACAGAATAAGGGGGAGAGTCGATACAGTACAAGGTCAATGGTACTGATAAAAAGTGCAAGGGTCACAGACAGGATTCGAACCTGCGCTATCTCTAACTCAGACTCAAAGTCCGACGTCTTAGACCGCTCGGCCATCGGCACTCCCATATCTGGGAGTACACAATATTTTGTCAGTAACTGGGTCAGTCAATGACCACGATCAACTTTATTTATTCAAGTAGATACGATGAAGCTACTGTGTTTGACCCTAACAGCATGCTTATACTCCTAACCGAGTTAGATTTGTGATGCGACTAATCTGTACCATGAAATTATTTAAGGATTTGTTCAGCAGGGGCCGTGGAGGTGGACGTGGCAGAGGAGGGAGGGCTCCTGTCCCAACAAAAGAGGAACTGGATTCTCAGCTGGACCAATACATGGCAGGCTCTCGTGGTGTGCTTGACCGAGAACTTGACTCCTACATGGCTCAGCAAGAGAGCTGGGATTAACTCCTTATCCGTTAATTTGTAAATATACGTTTATCTGTACATTTTTTCTACCTTGAGTTTTTTCAAAGTGTGATACTTCATACCCTCACTTGAAAAATGTTTAGATGTAGAATTCACCTATCATAATTTTTTGAACTAGATTTATCTTATTTTTTATTTCCAATAAACTGTAAATAAATCTGTTTTATTATATATTTGTACTATTTTATTGTTTCCTTTGGATAAATAGAAAACTATTGACAATGTAACTGAGTTTACAAGACAATTATCTAGAATAATCAGCTATTTCTATACATGAATGAATGATTAAATAAATCCAGATTAATTATATTCATACTTTTATGCTATTAAATGTTGTCACCTCTGATATGTACACCTTTGTGTACACAAAAAATTACTACAACAAAATTCAAACTCACTCTGTGTACAATTAAAAAGTTTCCGTTTCAATACAACAGTTTGTTACAGCATTTAACCCTTTGAGGAAGTATTTATTGAGGCCTCTATAGGACAGCATTTAAATTGGGCAAGCATTTAAGACTGGTTGATGCTCTTTAAAACAAAACCATAAAATATAGAGCAATAAATCTTTTTACCACTTTAGGGTAAAATCTTCATACTAAATACGAGGATGGTTTTTTTTTCAACCTCCGATCTCGCACTATGATGGCAGGTCCGTGGTGTGTACATCTTCACCTCTATAGCATTTGTCACTGTCGAGTTCCAAGTAGTCAGTTTGGGCTGAGCTGCAGTTGCATAAACATGGCCACCTCTATTGGTTCTCCCACCAAATAAATTAACATTGAGGAGCATTATTCATTTTCTGCAAGCATAAGGGAATATTGTAGAAGAAATATAATGGGAGAATTTGCCGTGTTTACGGAGAAGACACAAAAAAGATGGTGTTGTGCGTGAATCACGTCAAAAGTTTACAGATGGCCGAATGTCAAATTCAAGGATTAATTTGAGAAATTTCTTAGCTGAGGACATTACCCAGCAGGGATCACTTCTGGCTGGTTTATACCTACCAGTTGAACCCACCACTGGGCACAGCAAAAACCGATGTGCCACTTCAATCTGGGCAACCTTATGGATGTCCAGTAGCGGCACATCACTAACCGCAAATGTTGAGATTCTGGGGTTCATGGGCAATTCGATAGGTCTAGTCTACTGTGGAAGATGACAGTTGGAGTTGGTGGGGTTTGTTCCCTTACCTCAGAGGTTCTTGTTAACCTCAACAAGGGTGTGCCACCCCCCTGCCTACTTTGACTGGAGAGGCTGGTTCAGAGCTGGCCTCCCCTTCTTCCGGGATGACTTTGAGATGTAGAGCCCTAATTCTTCCTCATGGATCTCGATAGGAGGCGGCCCCTACTCCCTAACCTTACCCATCCTGAATATCCTATCTCTCCGGAAGCAGCGCAAAGGTTCTTACAGGACTAAGTGCAATTTATAAGCTTCTTGTCCTAAGAGAACAAAAAAAAAGCTGAGGACATTTGGAAATTTTTGTGGGTGCCAGTTAACATCTTTGGCTTTCTACATCAATCAAGTACAAGACTATCATTCGAATGACTGTGACTTGCGTGTTTCGAAACTGTTGATACCAAAAGATTGTTTATTAAATCTTATACAGGGTGTAAATTAAGTGTAATAAGTCAATTACACTTAACTTTTAAAAGGGGGGTAAAATATTTTTGCACTAAACACCATCCAAAAAAGTGATTTAATAAGTATTGTTAAGGTTGTACATAAATATCTCAATCCATTTTGAATATATCCAGATTTAATTTACACCCTTAGATATAAGGAGTTGTTTGCCTAACACTTTTACTAGGATCATCGTAGAGATGTTTTGTTCATGTCATTGTGTTTCTTTTGAATTTACCTTTAACCCTACAAATATTACAAAAAAGTATTTTAATAGGTATGGTGAAGATTTTATATAGATATCTCAATCCATTTGTAATAATAATTTTACCTATTTGATTCCATACATAAATATACATGGAAACACATGCACGCACGCACACACACATCACTCTAGTTCACGATTCCAGTAAATACTTTTTCAGCACCATCTCAAAACCTGAAAGGCTGTTTATTGCGCAAATGGAATTAGGAAGGGAATTCCAGGTTCGACAAGCAGTAATAGTAAGAGATTTGTTGAAAACTGTCTTTCTACGATGAAGAATTCGCAGAGTAGAAGAGCCAGAGCAAGTATTTCTTGAGTTTTTCAGTTACATATTCAAAACGTTGTTAAACCGGTCAACAGTATCGTACGTAACTGATGCGATTCGCATCTGTCTTTGGTATGATAGTTTAAGTATATTTAGTTCTGTATAGTAAGGAGAAATGTGTGTATCCCACGGTAAATTAAATATGAAACGTATGCAATAGTTCTGTGTTCGTTGTAATAAATCACTTAGTTTGTCAACAATCATGACATACAGCACTTCAATAGTTAAAATGTGGAAATATCAATGACTTATTAAAAGTTTTACAAGAAATAGTCAAAATTACGGTATATTTTTAAATGGTGTATTCCTGTAAATACCCTGTTACATGTATTAATCACTGTGTCAGTCCATCATGTTGTGTATAATCGATCCTAAGCTTTTCACTCTGTTAAAGTAAGGTAGAAATGTCCCATTTACTTTAATTTTCGGTATTGTTTCATTATTTAAAGAGTTTAACAAACAATAGTATCCAATTAGTATGAGTTTAGTTTTGTCCGGGTCAGGTTTGAGGCCATGATTTATTGTGCATTGTGCAATACGTTCAATGTCTTCATTGATTTCATGCCCACGTGCTTCTCGGACCAAACAGAGTTTACCCGTCAATGCACTTCTATAAGAGCAGCGATCAAGTCCTCCTTAACGGTAATTTTATTTCCCTTTAACTTTTTTTGTCATTAAAGATACACCGGCGATCCCTGAAGCTTACACAACACTTAATGATAGGTCAGTGTCTCGGGGAGCCATCAGACTGGGGCTTGGGGCCAACCCCGTGTAAGCGGCAGATAGCAGTAACCAGCATCTCGACATCAAGCTTCTCCTGACCGAGCTGGACCACAAGCTGGTCTACCCTGTGACTCCGGCAAGCCAAACACATGCAGACGTTGGTATTGCTCTAAGTCGTTTGTCCTATTTTGAAGTTGATGTTCATGGTTTTAACATGAGTTGTAAATGTAGAATTTCACCCTTTAATTTGCTGAGCTCATTTTGAAAAGGTTTCAAAGACTCGCACAACAATCTTTAGTTCTTGGATTTTATATGACTTAAAATTGTTCTTCTTCAAAACATTATGCACTGAACTAAAACCTCCTGCTCTTGGGCTACTTTTCTGAGGGAGTTATGTGGATTTTCTACAAAACATCCAGAGAATGTTCGTCGTCCATTGCACTTTTGGGTCTTCCAGATTTTGAACAGTTTCTTACACTACCTGTCAATTCAAACCGTTGAACAGTTTTTATGACTGTTGCACGAGATATTGGATTCCTATTTGAAAATAAATCATTGAATAAATCTCGCACTTCACGAAAGGACCTGACACGGTCACCATAGCCTTGCATCATTAACCTTTCCAGCGTTATTGACGCAGATCCGCGGAGGGCCACTACAAGCTCTTAAACGTTATTGCTGTGGATCCGCGTTTTTGCATTCTTTATTTTCTTACTGCTATGTTAGTTGAATATTTTGCCTCTAGATGGTTCTAGTAGTCATGCGACATACAGACGGATTGCCCTGCCTCGAATTCTATTACAATGGGAGTGGCAGTGGCTTCTAATTGGCCAAAAACTGTTTAGCGGGCGTGGCCCCGCACCTTTCACAAAGTCATTGACGAGAGCTCCCGTCAAGGCATCTAGCCAGTTAGTTAGTGAGAAGTGTCCGGTACACGCACATGTATTTCGGTTATCGCTAATTTTCTGTTGTGTCCTATTCTTTTTAAAGTAAATTATTAATATTATATACAGCAGTGTCCAGTGTTTATTTAGTGATTTTTACCATTATTCGTGTGTAATGGCGAATCCAGACGATTCGGAATTTGAAGATTTGGTAATTCTGAGCAATTACTTGGTCAACCCCAAACTTTTTCATATTTTACTACGGTCATAAGGATGTTCTCAGAAAGCAAGAAACATATCATTCAAGCCCCGCAATTTTTTTTGGCCAGGACGGCGTTGTTCATCACGAATATGCTCCAAGATTCCAGACAGTGAATATGAAGTATTATCTTGAGGTCCTAAGGCGGCTACAAGATGCAGTGCGAAGGAAATGACCTGAACTGTGGACAAGCCGTGACTGAATCCTGCACCACGACAACGCGCCAGCTCATTCCTCAAATCTTATTCAGCGTTTTTTGGTCAAACACGACATCAACCAACTACAAAAGCCTCCCTACAGTCCTGACATAGCTCCTTGTGACTTCTGGCTATTTCCGAAATTAAAAATTCCTTTGAAAGGAAAAAGATTTGGCGATGTTGAACAAATAAAACAAAATACGACGAAGGACCTGTTAGCCATTCCGCAAAATGAATTTAAGGAGTGTTTCCCGGAAGTGGGAGGAGCGTTGGAATAAGGTAGTGGCTTGTGGAGGGGAGTACTTTGAAGGGGACCAGATAGCCGTTGACGCAGAGTAATGTCAGTTCATGCCAGATGTCAAGGTCGGATAGTTTTTGGACACACCTCGTATAGCTATTAGGCATTACATACTCTGGAAGAACTGTTGGAAACATGTTAACATGGCTGTGTCATTCAAGGAATTAAATAAAGTCATTCATCTATTTAATAAAACAGGTTTACTTTCATGTCAGAATGGTACTTTATCCACTGTGTATCAAATGTGAATTCTATTTTAAAAATACAGGTACATTTCCTATTCTAAATTATATAGTAACAATATTATTACTGTAATGTCAATTGAAATGTCTGCATATAAAAAATTAAACAGGATATTTATAGTGCACATTTTTAAGGTATATTTCAAAATTAACCTAAAAATCATATATCATAATCTTAGCATTGGTTTTAAATCCCAATCTTTATTTTTTTAATTAATCATATACTTTACATACCATACAACATTTTGAGTATATATTATTTGGCAGTCAAGGTAGCAGAATTATACATAAAAACCTACAGATGCAATAAGATTCCTATATGCTGATAAAAGTGATCATATAACATTAGCAGCATAAAGATAGTTTTTATTTAACGTAAAATACATTACATAATGGTATTTCATGCCATAAAAAACTCTTTAACGATAATACTAATGAATAATATAACATAGAGCACAACTCAAAACTTTTTACATTCCAATAATCATCTAATCTTGGCTTATTTTAATCCTGATACTATTTATCATTAAGTTATAGTGCCTATATACCTAAATATAGGTACCAGATTGTAATATACTTATTTCTTTGATTCAATAATATAGTAATAACTTTAGAACGATACAAAATAATTTAAAGATAACATTAGAACAAATTAAAACGTTTTGTACAAAAAGAGCTAATGTTAGTAAACACTTTTCTCAAATTAGTTTCAAAATTGAAAAAACCTTCCAATGAAAAATACTGACTTATCATGCATAAAAACTAACATAACATTTGTTTTGGAAAATACATTTCCATTTCCAACCACTAACAATTAACTAATTTGTTTAAGTTAGAAATGAATGTAAGCAACCAAGTATTTAACATAATTAGCTGTAATAGGAACAAAGTTGTGGTTAGCATTTCAATGTTGATGTCAAATATTTGGATTTTAATAAAAAGAATTACTTGAAAAGATTTTGTACACAGTGCAGATTGATTCCTGCAATATTCTATATCTATATTAACTTAGATCTTTTTATATGTAAATTAACTCTCCTTTGAGAACCAAGAGAAGGCTGCACAGAACAAAACACTTTTTGAGAAACCCCATTATCGTCATGTTCATTTCTACACTAGGCCATATCACAACATATCATATGCTTATATATGTACATAAAAATATATTTATATGTATATTGCACCCGAACCATTGTGCTCTAACAACTGGATTTATTAGAAGAAAATTAGCCGGGCTTCACTAGGATTCTGCTCAAGTGGGCAATAAGGGCACTTCAATCTGAAACAGAAAAAAGACTCTAGTTAATACACAATTACAGTAAATAGTACTCAACTGTTTTTAGGTTATGGATTTTTCAATATTCCCGGATTATTACAAACATCTATGATTGTATGTATACAAATATTGAAGCGACACAATAAAATTAATGCTAACTTTTCTACAAGGTGAAATTTATGTTTTTAGGTTTAAAAACTGAACAAAAAATATCAGTTTTTAGGACATTTTTAAGAATCAATAATGAATTTCAAACATAACATTTTAATGTAATGAAAAATATCCTATGTCAGTTCACTCACATTACTTGACAATACGGATTAAAAATTGCAAAATGTACAAATGAAAAGATATCATACTGTGTTTACATTGAATGAGCTCTGTGGCTCCGATATTGTAAGGTGAGAAATACATTTTACAGCTAGATTAAAATACACATAACATAGCTATGGTGGGAAGGATTGATAGACTGAAATAATTATACATTCTGTTTCATCAACATCTAACTTATTCAGTGAACATCAGTCTATTATGATTGTGTTATCGATTATATAACATTTTTTTATCTCAAAAATAGATTGATTATGTAATCATTAATAATGGTTATGAAGTTTTCTAATTTCTTCCTGGTCACTGCTTAGCCTACATAATGGCTTGCACCTTCTCCCATTATGTATAGATGTTTTCTTAGATATAGCTGCCATGTATATGTGGTAAGTTCACTACAATAGAATAAATTGGTTTTTGAGGTCATTTTGTTCCCCACTGGGTTAACTCACCAGGTCCAATTAATTTCAAGTGAATATGCCTGTTAAATAATAATAAAGTTAAGTAATACAAAATAAAATTTAAATTAATTATTTTTGTAATTTTTTAAATAAATTTAAAATAGATTTTTTATCAGGTCTTATACTTATTTTATTTATTTCAGAGTAAAAACTATAAGGAAGTACCCATCATGAGATATATATATATATATATATATATATATATATATATATATATATATATTATATATATATATATACAGGGTGTCCAAAAAGTCCCGGGTCGGTTAAATATTTTTCAAAATATTTAAAATAGAGCTACAAAACCTTACACAAAGTTACTGGACATAAAAATCTATTTTATCACATATTCAGTGATATATATATTTACAATGTATTTGATTCAGTTAAATTTTTGCTTATAAAGGTATGTAGTAATAATTAGACTGGTAAACTGTAGTTAGATTAGTTGGTGTGCTCTTTTGAACAAAGTAGGCTACTTGAAACTTAGGTTCTTTTTCACTTCAAAACTGATTATTATTACATTTTTTAAATAAAAGACTAACCAAGTTTATTTATAAGTTGTTAGATGTAAGATTTTGTTTAGTTTTAAGATTTGTTCTCAGTTATTTCTAATTTCATAGGTTAATTTTAAGTTTAATTAAGATTTTCATGTTACATAATATAGGCCTAAGACCACTATTAGTTAAGACACAACATAATATCATCATTTCATGCAAACACATTCCAAAACAATATTAATTATAAGAAAACATGTACCTAAATAAGAAGATTCAAAAATAATTATAATATTAACTAGCCTATCCAATTTCAACATGGCCTAACCATAATTGAATTTTAACCCTAGACCTGACACAATGACAAATAGATTAGATTTATTTAGTTTCTTATAATATTATGTAATATAGCTCTGAACATCACCAAAATATGTTAAAAATCACTTATTAGATATTAAATACCATTATCCTGTAGTTAATTATAAACAAACATAATTTAGAGCCTAGTTTAACAATATTTGTCAATACCAGAATAATAGTACATTTAATAGCGAAAAGGACCCAGTATATAGATAATTACCACCCAAGATCATAAAAATCATCTACAAAAGGATTTTTGAATATAATTTCTTTCAATGCTCGGGATAACCTAACAGGGAGCAATTGACAGTGGAGGTTTGGTGTAATAATAGCAGCCATCTTGGACAGTGACCACTGACCTATCTCAAGTAACATCCTACCGCCAAAATAGATGTTCTTTCAAATCAAACACTTGCCCATGCATTAAAATAAGACTTCTTATATAACATATTTAATAATCTCTAGATTTAAGAACAAAACAAATTATACTTTTCTATAGTAGATTTTTGTAAGGAATACGAATTTAATAATGCCCACACCCACAATATAATAATTTAGAACCTTAGCATAAGTATATTTAAGCACTTGTACGACAGGAGAAGCCATTAACTATTACCAAACAATGCTTATATATTTTTAAAAAAAACTTGTCCGAATACCTAAAGATCGTTTCTTTTAATATAATCCGATATATTTCTAAATTATTATTTTTAATTATAATAGCAATAAAGGAACATTTAAATCAAATTCTAAAACTTCAAACCCAAAACCCTTCTTCCTCACTCTGACCAATAAGAAAAATTCCTCAGTTCGCCATTGTTAACTGACCACTCTGATTGGCCAGCAGTGATCTAAACAGCTTCACACGGACCCAAGCCATCTTGTTAGCATCTTTAACCAGTCTCCTCGAGGTCTTGAGACAAGACAGACCTCCGTGTACTGACTACTACATTTTTTTAAAAATTTTATCATAAAAACCTTCAATTTAACCAGTAAAATATCAAATTACACAGTACACTTACCTGAGCTTCGAGAATATTCCTTTTATATTTGACAAAGGGAATTAGTTGAGTGAGAACATTGAACTTATCATAATTGACACCAAGCAGTGTATTATACTTGGTACTTTTCACTCTCATATTCGTCGCTTCATCTGCCAGAACTGACATCCAGCATCAAGAGAAGTATTTCAAATAGAACTTCAAGAACTTCAGCACATAGAACATCCAGATCTTCACTCTCATCATTTCACCAAACTACCCACCAGGATGGAGCCCGTCTTCTAGACACTCGTCAAGGGTACCCTTCATCACAACCCAGCTATCCAATCGCTCAATAAAGGAGAAAACTGGTCAGAGATTTAATTTATATTCCAATATAAACATTTATTTCAAAGATCACTGTCCAAACCCAATCAAATGAACTTAAAATTGTGGCGATTGTGATGGATTTTTAGGAAAGCAACGTGTCATCGCGCAGGACTAGGCTTGTACCCGCCAGCACGATGAAGACCGTGGAGCGACCATAATCCTAATTACACTATATTCTCCTGCCAGCTTTGATAAGAATTTTAAGTTATAATTTAAGCACAAAACAGTAAAAGTAAATCGTAAAACAATTTTATAACGCCAAAGATAATTTACACTTACCGACACCAATTTACACATACCGACCTCCCATCACGACCAAACCCGTCCAACATACTAACAATTTATAATTTACAATGACCCCCCTATAATTTTCCGGCACCTAAACCCCCCCCCCCCTGATTATTAAATCAATCCATAGTGTGACACACAACTCTTAAAATAAATAATAAAAATAAGACTTGCGACAGGTAATATTTCCGTCACCGCCACTCGCCGATCAGACGTCCTCACTGGGTCCCTGACTCAATCTAGACTCCTCGTTATCAGACCACCGGTCCTCCATCCGCACGCGGCTTATCAGTAAGACCGGTTCTAATCGTTGATTCGGCGGTCTGGTAAATGTGGTGGGCAATCACCACAATCTCCCCCCCTAAAGGAAAAAAAATGGAGAGGAAGTGGGAAGGAAGAAACATATAGTTAATAAAAATTTCAATTTGGAATATCCAACAATTTTGGGTGCTCTCCACCAATCGAAGAGCGGGTGACGACAGGAGGACCAATTACATATTGATAATAATGATGGAACAAAATCCAACTGTTGGTCTACTCTTGTACTAGTCACCCTTCAAGTAATGACCGAATAGGCGATCGCACCTACCGTTAATATTTTGTATATATTCTAAAAACAACGGGAAAATGTCAAAAAACCAACCCCCCGAACAGGAAAGAGTTCGATACAATCAGAAAGTTGTTATGTGATGTGTAGTGTATGTGAGGGATTAGGATTGAATTCTGGTCATCCTGAAAATAAAATTGCATGTGGATTCCGTGCGGAGAGAGTGGTTTACGCGCCTGGTTTTTGGCGACCTTATAGGTTGTCTTTGTTCTGCTTGCAGTCGATGTGCGTATACAGTCCTGTGGGTTTTAGCGATACTTCTAGTGAAGATAGTGTCTTCTTCCAGAGACGAGAGTTTTTTGAAGTAATGTGTTTTGGTGCTTACACTGTGGGTACGTCTCTTCTTTAGATGTTTGCCGTTCTTGATCCGATGACTTCATTTGCAATTGCAGTGACAACACTGTTTCTTCACATGGTATGTATAGCTTTCAGTTATCCAATGGCCATTGTCAGGGTGGAGAATTTGGTAAGGATTAATTTATGTGGAAAGTGCTCGGAATACACATGCGCGTATTTACAAATATTCACATATTCTTAAATTAGGAATTAATTGGAATATGATAGGATTTTGACGTGTCGTGTGGCGAAGTATTGTAGTATTTTTAGTAATGAGGTAGTATATTTTAAATTAGTGTGTGACATTGCCCATGTTCCCGCAAAGCTAAGGTGCGTAATATATACGGCGAAAAATTTTGGGGATGGTCGTCCGGCTGGATCATAACTTGCTTATGCGATATCCAAAAATAGCTCCGTTATATATAAAAAAATAGATCCACTTTACGATTAAAGGTCGGATACACGAATATATAAATAAGCACACAAATAACAAAGGTATCCCTAACAAGGAAAACATACATTAAGGTATAATAGTGAAATGACAAGGAAAGGTATTTTTAAATATTCCCATTTACAATCAACACCTAACTCATATATTCCCTTGCACAAAATTCACGTAGAATGTAGACGGTGTATATATATCTAGCAATAAATAACATTTAATTATTTAGAAAAACATAGATATTGCAACTTAATGTTCGTTTGATCACATTAAATTTGCAAAATTCACACACAACACACATACGAGCAGCATACGATGCTACGAGTAATAACGATCATTGTATTTCATACGATTAATGCATTTATCATGTTTATATTCGTAACTCGTCGTCTGAATAGTTTAAGACAGGGTAAACCTATCCGTTCAACATAACTAAATCAAATCCTAAACACAACATATATTACAACATAAATTACACAAAATAGCACAAAAGTATTTTTAGTTTTTGTACAATATGACTCCTACAGATTTCCCTACATTTTGGTAAGACGTTAGTTGTTAGTAAAAGTAAAGGATAGAATAGAGATGTGTAGATTTTCTTCTTGTCTGATTGTGTATATCTATGGAGAAGAAAAAATTAATTTGACCATGTGATCAACATGTTCAAAAGAATCTATGCATTTCCTGGTTGATAAGCAATCCGGTAAAGGATGCGCACTAAAAATATAATAAAAAAAAATGCATCTTTACCATAGATTATTTTACCCAAAAGCTACGTAAAATTGCAATATAGAAAGAATTTATGAAAAAAATTACAATATACAAAGGACCCACCAACCGAGGAAACTCAGACTTCATCTCCATAGTGTGTTTCAAAGTGTATATTTAGATACTCCACCAACGATCAACCACAGACCACTGTAGGGAAGCCCTCATAGAAAACTCCCTCAGACTCAGCAGCCGTGCAAGCAGCCGCTAACAGAGGACCCAAAAGTGTAATAATGTGTAAGAAGAATGTTAGAGTGTGAAAGAAGAGGAAGAGAAACATTGAACTAATATCACCTAGGGAGAATTGTGTAGGAATATGGTCGCTTACCACGGACTTAATATTTAGGCATGAAAAACTTCTTTAATTGAGATATATGAGCCTTTCTTATATAAACTTCCCATTTGTAGGATTGACGAGTCTAGCTGTGACAGGTGATGTAAAGCATTCCACCACACAAGGTTTGGACCACAGGGGGAGCAGTTTACTGTTGATGTTCTCAGCCGCTTTACTAATGGGATTATTTCGAAACATAACCCAGTCACCCTGTGAGATGTGGGTAGTTGTCCTACCAGCGTTGTATAAGCGTTCCCTAATTGACCTAGCTTTTTTTAAGTTTGAGAGTGCATTGTCCCAACGCTGTTGCATTGTTTGTAGCGGTTCTTGCGCCAGTAATGAATCGAGATTCCATGCCAATTCGAGTGGATGCTGTATTTCCCGGCCTAGAAATACGCTAGCTGGAGTTGCTTTAGTGCTTTCATGTGATGCTGAGTTAAAAGCTACCTGCAGCCAGTGAATGTTCTCATCCCAAGTCTTGTGGTTATGTCCGTGAAAAATTCGTAGTGCCACCTTAAGATTTTTATTAACCCGCTCAGCATGACTAGGATTCGGGTAGTAAGCAGAAGTGTGTAAATATGTTGGATACCGTAAGTCATACACATGTCTGCCATATGTCTAGATTTAAACTGGGATACGTTATCTGAAACTAAAAATTTTGGGAACCCAAAAGAGAGAAAAAACGTTTTTAGACAAAATATCCACTGTAGTTTTGGCTGTAGCATTTCTAGCTGGTAACAGAATAACAAACTTGGAGAACGCATCAACTACCGTCAACAGATATTGGTTGCCTTTGTTTGATCTAGGAAGTTTACCAATGTGATCTATGAATATCTTTTCAAAAGGTCTTGTAACTACTTCCGATGCAAGTTTACCCACTCTAGAGTTTTGAGCCTGCTTGGAACGTTGACAAATTTGACATGATCTTACTCGGTCTGCTATTATTGTATCAAGTTTTTTGGGGCCCCAAAATATTTTAAGAATACGCTTTTGTGTCTTTTTAATGCCCAAGTGAGCTGCAGTTGGGGACTCATGATAATATTTAATAACCATATCGATGAGTTTGTAAGGTAATACCACTCTAGGTGTATGTCTGTCCGATATTTTGTACATCAACACTCCCTGACTAAGTTGATAGTTAGTGGGCCTATTACTCGACTTTATAATCTTTAAGAGATCAGGGTCTTCACGTTGATGAGTACCAATATCTTTAAACATTTCTGGGAATCCTGCCAAGAGTGCCACTTGTGGTAAGGTGGATGGCTTTTCCGATGAATTATTTGCGTGCACTTCAGTTGGTTCACTGTTTTCGAATAGGCGCGATAAACAATCAGCAACTATATTATCCGATCCTTTGATATGTTGTACTTGAAATTTAAACGAATTTATAAATGTAATCCAGCGAGAAATTTTTTCCAACTTGACGTGGGTGGTTTAAAAGCCAGGATAATGCCGAGCAATCCGTCTGCAAAAGGAATTCCCTATGTTCAAGATACTGTTGGAATTTGGAAAAGGCAAAGACAACAGCCAGGCATTCAAGTTGAAGAGTGTCATAATTTTGCTCATGCTTGTTTAGTGGTCGCGAAGCAAATGCCACTGGCATCAAGTTGCCATTATATTCTTGGCTGAGTGAAGCACCTAAGGCGGAGGTTGATGCATCGGTTTGTAAAACAAAAGATCGATTAAAATCCGGCATTTTCAAAACTGCATTTGATGTCAAGGCTGTTTTTAAAGTTTCGAATGCGGATTGTTGTTCAAGCCCCCAGGTAAATTTTACGCCTTTCTTCTTTAGACTATTAAGTGGTTGCGCTATTTTTGCAAATGATTTTAATGAATTTAGAATAAAAAGGCTGTCATACCCAAGAATCTATTTAGCTGTTTCAAGTTTTTAGGAGCGGGGAACTCAACTATTGGCTTGCACCTATCCGTGTGAATCGTCACGGTATGATTGGCAAATGTGTGACCTAAAAATTGGATGTGATTTGCTGCCAGGGTCATTTTATCTGGATTGATGGTTAATCCTGCCTGCTTTAGCCGATTTATGACTTCTCGGAGATGGCACAAGTGCTGATCAAAAGTACCGTTTGTGTATATGCACAAATCATCGAAAAAAAAAACACATATTTGTATTTTATATCTAAAATTTGATCAATTAAACGTGTGTTAGGACTTGAGAGCCGGTTGCAAGACCGAAAGGCAGAAAATTGTACTCAAATTGCCCGAAAGGTAGAACAAAGGCTGTATATTTCTTTGAGTTCTCTTGTAAAGGGACCTGTAAATATGCCTGATTTAAATCCACCAAACTAAAGAAAGTAGCTTGCCCTAAGTGCTGGAAAGCAGATTCTATAGTTGGCATGGGAGTTGCCTCAAGATCTATTAATGAGTTAAGCTGTCTATAGTTAATTACCATGCGCGTTTTTCCGCCTTTTTTTGGTACTAAAAATGCTGGCGACACATAGGGAGACATTGATGGTCTAATCACTCCGTTGGCCAATAAATGATCCACATGTTCCTTGATTGCCTCCATTTTAGGTGGAGCAAACTGATAGGGCCTATTTCTAACGATTGTATCAGAATTTAATTTGATTTGATATTCGACCAAATTTTGTACGGCCTAATTTAGTAGTAATTGTTTCTGGAAACTCATTTACTAGTCTTAACAGTTGGTCCGCTTGATCAGATGAGAGGTTTCCCCTAACTTAATTGGACATATTGTTGTACTTGGTAATTCAGCTGATTGAGCGAGATACATGACCGAAGGAGTGCCATATGGAAAAGTTAATGTTTTATTTGCCATATTAATGACCACCCTAGTTTTAGTTAGAAAGTCACAGCCCAGAATAATTGGCATTGGTAAATCTGAGGCGACAAGAAAAGGAAAATCCCAAGACAAGTTTGAAATTTTGAAGTGTAATATAACCTTTAAATTAAATATTATATTTTGTCCCGAGGCTGAAATGGCTGACTCATGTATGGTTGAAACAGATTTTATCACCCTTGGTATATTCTTTAAATTCTGAAAACAGGCATTCGATATAATGGAGAATGAAGAACCCGAATCTACCAAAGAATTAATGATTAACTTGCGAAAAGTCAAAGGAACTGTACAAAACTGAACTCCCGGGAAAGAAGGAGCTTGAGCCGACTTGGTGAAAGGTGTTTTCACTGCTGGCTTGATTTTATCAAAACGGGCGGTTAAAGTTAGAAGAGGGGATTCTCCGCCCATTAGAACCCTCTTTTGTAGTTTAAAAACCCACGTTGAGATTGATTTCTGGAGAATTGATTATATAGTTGATTCCTATTGTTTGTATTCATATTTTGAAAAGGAGGTCTATGTTGAGTAAATTGTCCCGATTGACTGCGGCGGTTATGAAAACTATTTTGCTGATCTTGTATGGGATATCGATTATAAGTTAATTGCCTCCCTATTTGTCTATAAGACTGGTTTAGTTGACGTCCACCATGGACCTGTGGTCCAGTTTGTTGATAATACTCCGGTGAATTTAAATCTTGTGTGAGCCGGTTTTCCGTATTTTGAATTACTTGTAATCGGGGGGCTAAGCTCAACAATTCAGAAATGGTGGCTGGAGCCGGAAAACCCGCTAATCGAGCTCTGGTTTGAGGGTTAATTCCTGTAATGACAATTTCAAGCATCTCCTGGGGTGAAATAGCCGGTATAAGCAATTCTGCTAACGGTCTGATATCATTGATAAAACTAACCAGTGTTTCATTTGGTTTCTGGGTTCTATATATAAGTTCGACCGTGGCCTGTTGACGAGCTCTAGTAGGCAGAAAAGTATCGAGTACGGTGGTAATTAGACTTTCCGGATTCTGTTTTGATGAAATAGCTTGTAGCCAGATATTTCTTAATTGACCTGTAGTTTTAGGTAAAATTGCTAATATGACGCTGTCTGGATTAGCTAAATTTAGCATCAAAATTTCCCTAAATTTTATAACAAAATCGAGTAGTTTTCTAATAACTATTCCATCAAGCGATGGTAAAGCTGTAATTAAATCAGTTAACACAGAGGGCAACATTGCGCGTGATGTCGAGGGTGACGGTGAAGTCCCCTGCATCTGTGACAAGGCTGACGCAATTTGGTTTCCCACAGCGGTTGCCGTTGTGTGGACTATTTGCATCCAATCGGTTACGGGACTCTGAATGTCTGTGGTTGTATGGCTAGTAGACGACTCTGTTGGATTAAGAACAGTTGCTTGACAGTTGGCTCCACTGATACGCTCTTTTAATAGAACACGATTGTTCTCTAATTTAGGTGCTGGAGTTATTCCCCAACATAAGCACTGTTCTTTGGCCTGAGATGCATTTAATAGATTTACCCAAGCCAGTCCTTTAGGGCGTTTTTCCCATTCATACGGTGGATCAGTGACACTAACGTCTTCTTTGAGGATATCTTCGCACTCTAACATCTTATTTATGCTTGACTCAATATAAATAAATTATATCAATTACTAAATTATATCAATACTAATATCACAATACTATTTATTATGTAAAGATGGAGGGGTATTCAGTACCATTGTAACTATAAGGGGGTTTACCAATTAATATTGTTGTATGTTTCACTTTTACTATATATTTGTTATTAATTAATTACTGCAATAATTGAGTGCTTCATTTGATAGTTCAATTTTATTATAGTGGCCAATTATTTTAAGCGTAATATTCAATTGGATAGATAAAAAATTATTATATTTAGTAATATTATTACTTAAGGCTTATATATGCATCATATATTTATCTTATAGATACCCTTTTATTACTTACTGGCATTAAAGTATTTTTTTACAGAAAACATAACAACAGTCTGTATATTAAACCTATGAAACATTTAATTCAGTTTTAAAATAACAAGTCTATATTCTATTTTAGCTGGTTTTAATAACTGGTTTCAAGAGTTTTTTTTTTAAATATATCTTTCAATAACATTGTTAAAAGTAGAAACCCTTCATTGTTAAAATGTACGCTGTCTAGTCTGTCCAAATGTGGGTAAAATTTATGGAATAACTTTCGATTATAAATGACCGTGGGGAGTAGGAACAATAATGTTGTTTACCGACTTCAATGAAGATAAAAACTGGTTGAAGGCATTTAATTTATTAACTGTGTGATTGCACCGTTGAATACGAGGATAAACCGAAGCTGAGAGATTAGAATGTGTAAATTTGGACATAGCCGTCGAATGCATTTCAATAGAGCTACAAATTGTTGCTTTAAAATGTCAACAGGAGTGGCGTTCAGAATATCATTTGTGCCGATCAGCAGGAATAGAGGGTAATCAGAATTTAAAAAAGGTCGCTGTGATTTGATTTTATCCTTTTAAATCACATACTTTAAGTCCGGAAAAACTAAAATTTGTCTCAACCTTTAATTGTGAACTTTTGAACTTAGTTAAATAGAAAAAATAACGTCGGGCTAGTGAGTCACCCATTAATTGAATTACGTGAGAATTATTCATTTAATTTATGTAAGAGCGAGGCGTAGGGCTTTCTAAAAATAGGAGGCAAGAAATATATTAAATTGCATGAGTTATACCGAGTCTAAAATATATTAATTTTAGTTAAAGACAAATCTCTATAACGGGTGCGAATAAGCCATTGTTTAAATCAAACCATTCATTACCAACAGTATGCATATATATAAGAGATATTTCAAACACGCAAATAAACAGGAAAATCTATAATGTTTAATTTTTAATTTTCATTAACTGTTGTATCATAACTTTACTCGACTTATCGTATAAGTTAAATACTTTTTTTTAAACCCAGTGAAAAAAATATCCAAAGTTTCAATATCTACAGATTACAATAAATAAGAACAATAATTATTTAAGTATGTACTAATTAACATGTTACAATTTAAAATTCAATAATTCAATTGATTTCAATACTTTAAATAACTCTCAAACATAACTTCCACTTTCTCAAGTGTTTCCTGTCGAGATTTTCTCACGATAATATGAAAGACCAAAGTTTGAAATGAGTGTACTAAATAAATTAAGTAAACTCAAAGCATGTTGTAAAATCCCAGCAGAAGGCAAACAATAGGGCCTACTTCCGGTACTGATAATAAGGCGATAAGATTAGATTTATTTCCAGCAACTATACTACCGCACCATCAGTTAACTTACCTTTTTAAATCTTGGTTAAGAGGATATAACTAATGTAAGCTTTATTGCTATTATAGAGAGAAGTAATATATAACTTGTACTTACTAATATTGTAGCATGTTGTAGCTCTGAAAATAACATACTGAATTGCAGACATTTATGAAACATAGGGATAACGGACAAAAATATATGGTATTTACCAGTATAATATAACTTTACCCAACTTTAACTGACTACACCCCATCCTGGAACCAAAATATAATATGAACTGATTTTGCTAGTGGTTTTAAAATTATATCGAATGAATAAAAGTAATAATTTTGATCAATAGGCCTATTAATCTAAAATAAAGTTTTATTGGCCTAATAGATACGATTAAATATACTTCAATGAGAGCTATAATTTTGAATGTTTTCAATCAACAGAATAGTATGAAAATACAATATTGTGGCTTGATATTGCCGTTAAAACATACCTCCCAATTTATATGTGAAATTACTCCTGTAAATGGTATTAACTGTTATAATCATTAAAGATCGATTTTTTAAACACGGAAACTCTAAAATAATCTAGTATGGTTTGAATTAAAGAGACCTTATTGACTGCTAATGTAATAAACGTATCATCAATGTATAAATTAATAAATAGTAATAAATGTATCACTAATTAATTAGTAAAACTAGAAAACCAGCCATCTAGTATCCAGTATCTATTATAATAAGATGATGATTACTGTTGTAATAAGATTAAATTATATAAAATTTAGTGTTTTCCAAAGCTTGCTTGAATAAAACACACCGTGTAGTGGATATGGGAAAGAAATAAATTTGTGAAAGTGAGCATTTACTGGTTTGAAAGTATCCTGACATTTACTTATTTTTTTACATTTTATGTAATTTTATGCATTTTTTTGGTATTTTTATAGGTTTATTTTGGATACTTGAAATAAATTTAGCTCAATCCAGTTGTATTCGTTTATATAGATCTATGCAAACTTTCACAACAATCGCAACTCTGTATTCTTACAGGCTAGCAGTACTGTCTGTATATGTACTTATTCAAGCATAGCTGTTGGAATTGAAATTTTGATTTAATTTGAAAATATGCATTTGAACAATTGTTTCACATTAATTACATATGTGACTATTAGAAGTATTACCAAATATAAACGAAATTAAGTGTTAATATTTAATATTTCATATGTTTGCAAAATAAAAGTTTATTAGTACCAATGTAAACAAAATAAATTTTGAAATGTAATTACTTTTGTTATAATTCCAATTCCCCATTTTTATTAGTTATATACTCGTATATATGTCTATTAAAATATGGCCGAAAACTTTCCAAAATAAATCATTCATAATTAATATGTTTGTAATGCAAAATGAAGGTTTTTTTAATATTAATTTCAACAAAATAATTTTGAAATGTAAGCCAATTCTCCATTGTCGGCGTGGTGTCGGCAGCGTTGGAAAACTAATTATATCGATTATTGTATTATAATCAAAGTAATGAAATACATAAAGATCGTAAGTATGGCTAAATAATTTAATTGCTGGCAGGAGATAATTGTTAAACACTAACAACACGGCAATTTAAAAGGCAAACTAATTAATGCTTCGCGATAATAATAATCTGTTGATAATAAAATATTCTTTAAAATAAATAGATTGATATTACCTTGTTTAGTAATAAGTGTAGAACATATTCAATTTAGAAAAGTTATATAATGTCGAATGATTTGTTTTTAGGTTCTATTAAAAAAATTTATTTAAGATTTGGAAATGAAGTATTAAGAATTTAGTTAGCCAACGATTTTTGAAAACAGATGTAAAATAATTTGATTCAATAAAATTTATAGTTTTCGCTCTGCTACCAATTGTGGCGATTGTGATGGATTTTTAGGAAGCAACGTGTCATCGCGCAGGACTAGGCTTGTACCCACCAGCACACGATGAAGACCGTGGAGCGACCATAATCCTAATTACACTATATTCTCCTGCCAGCTTTGATAAGAATTTTAAGTTATAATTTAAGCACAAAACAGTAAAAGTAAATCGTAAAACAATTTTATAACGCCAAAGATAATTTACACTTACCGACACCAATTTACACATACCGACCTCCCATCACGACCAAACCCGTCCCAACATACTAACAATTTATAATTTACAATGACCCCCCTATAATTTTCCGGCACCCAACCCCCCCCCCTGATTATTAAATCAATCCATAGTGTGACACACAACTCTTAAAATAAATAATAAAAATAAGACTTGCGACAGGTAATATTTCCGTCACCGCCACTCGCCGATCAGACGTCCTCACTGGTCCCTGACTCAATCTAGACTCCTCGTTATCAGACCACCGGTCCTCCATCCGCACGCGGCTTATCAGTAAGACCGGTTCTAATCGTTGATTCGGCGGTCTGGTAAATGTGGTGGGCAATCACCACAAAATTGTACTAAATTTCCTTTAAAAGCTCATAAAATACTTTAATATCAATTTTCTGTCATAATATTCTTTTTTACTTACAATTAATATCAATTTCTTTTATTTCAATATTTTAATCTTCCAAACAATAACTGTCATGATAAATAATTTAATATATGGCTGTCTTTTCTTTTAAATTGTCTTTGTCAGGTGAAAGAACCTACCCCTAGATAAGAGCAGAACAATTGTATTTTAATAGAGCATTCATTATATTTTTTAAAGAACCCTGAGAATTATTAATAAAAGAATTGTAAAAGAAATTAATAATTATAGTTCATTAAAAAGTTTGTAATACAGATTTGTAAACAAGAATTTATTTATTTTCTCAACTACCTTTTCTTTTCATTTAAGATATAATAATAAATTGACACCACAACGTGAGAGAGAATTTTAATATTATTATATCAGTACAAAAAACTATACTGATATATAACTATATATAATTTTATATAAATGTAGTTATATAAAACTACATAAATTAAAAAATGAAGAAAAAAAATTTACTGTCTGGACCTATTTACAAAATATAAACATTACCCTACAGTTATGCTTACACTTAGACCTTCCCTTTGTTGTAGCATGATGTTTGTCAAAACATGAATAAGAATGGGGTCCAGGTTTGCGTGGGCCTAGGGCCTACACTCAACCCTACCTGGTGCTAAAGATTGTTGTTCAGCCTCGTTGTCATCTAATCCTGGTCACTTACTATACTTTCATCCTCAGAAATACCAAAATCAGGATCAATATCATCGTCGTCACTATCAAATTGTTAGTAATACAGTGTTTTAAAAGATATTTACGTGTAACTTGATAGCTCTCAAAAAAATTTACGTCTTATTTGTTTCTTTTAATAATATATATTGAGGTTTTAACTGATTGGCTGATGCCACAATACAAACCTATAACTTATCCATTTAAAGTGAAGATTACTACAATTTATTGTAACTCCAAAAATGCATCAGGAGTAATGGTCAATTTACATAAGATTACCAGGTCCTATGTACAAAGACATATGCACCTTAATCTAATAAAATGATGAGCTATGTGATGTTTAAAAATTTACAAGTATATATACATATATGTTGGGCTGAGAAGCCGTCTACTTCAGCACTTGCATTCCACTTCGGGCATACAGGATGGAGTGGAAAAATGTTCGAGAAGCGTTTTGTATGAACAGGCATAACCGCAATATCATAAACTTTTCAAATTGTCCCAATTGACTCAAATATTTAGGATTAGTTTCATTCTCTACAAGGAAATTAGTGTCTATTTTTACAGGCCATCCAACTCATTGCCTTTGTTGCTCATACATTGGTGTTCGTTTTTCGAATGTATGATTATCTGTAAACCTCATGCAGTTCAGTATATGCTCTTGCTTCCCAATCCTAGTTCACTATATCATCCTATTTCATTGGTTCAGTCTTGGAATTATATCAATATTTATATATCTACTCAGTATGGTATACCTCATCAGTGAAAAAAGTTCCCTGCACACTATTATATGTTATCTTGGCCGAGGTCTATCTCAATCTATACAACACCTGCTATCTAAAAATAGAGTCAAACTCACTTGTTAGTGCTGCCCAGTTTGTTGAGAGCATCCCGTGAGATGACATGTCCACAGACCAGTCTCATGGGAGGGTTCAGATCTGTGCTCTGCTGCCTCAGAATGGGGCAAGCAAACACACTATGGTATCTGTTATCTTGGCCGAGGTCTATCTCAATCTATAAAACATTATAGATAATTGAGTTAACTAAACTTATTTTGTAATATTATAAATTCCAATCTTGTCGAACTTAAATGAATATGATAATGTATCTATTTACAATATGTAATGTTTATGGTAATTAAATTAATATTATTAAAACTTGGTGCAAGGCAGAAGAACCCTGTTAATTTTGGGGTGAAAAGTTCAAATGGCAGTATGTCTGTCTGTGTGATAACTCTTGATTGGAAAGTCCTAGAAACTTGAAACTTGGTATATTACTATAAATACAAGGAGCAGAGTAAGATAAGCGGATCCGATTTTATATGGCTAGTGTAATTGTCATTATTTCGTGTATAGAATAACAAAACCACTATCAATTGATATCAACATATTAAAAATTAATACAAAAAGCCATTATGCTTAAGATCAAAATAATGAATACAACGAAACAATCTAGTAAATAATGAAGGTACGATAACCATAAAAAAACAATTAGGAAATGTAATGAGAAAATATTAACACTTTTCATCTTTCCATGTTATTTTGTTTGATTTTATACACTTAGCCACCATTTTGATTTACGTGGTCACTTTTGAAGTAGATACTTACTATGTTTACAATTTGAACATGTGTTTACACTTAATACAGAGATATTCATTTATATTTTTGATTTTGTAATTTTATTGCTGACATCAATTAATCAGTATTGGTTGATTACAGGGTAGCCACTCAAAACAATTTTCAAATAATCGGTTCTTCTCCGGTTTTCCCGGTCGAAAATTTTCAGATCTCTAGTCTATTTTCAAACCAACTATAAACAACTGTAAAAACTTTATTTAAACACTTACGTTGAGTGCAATGATGGCTGTTCATCTGCTGTATTTGTAGTAAATGCCACACAAGTTGTGGTTATGTGGTAAATTTTGTCACTAGCGGTATATACAAAAGAATTTGGTGACAATTCATCACTACCACCTATTTTAACTTTCTTTGTTTATATCCAAGCGTCTTTTATGTTTTGATATAACATTGTTTATATCAAATAATTTTTTGTTTTTGAAAAATAAAGATAAGAAACAATTACCAAACAGCCCTACCGTGGGGCAGACAGTCTAGTATTGCAGGTTAGAGGTGCATAAACTTTTGGTATGAAACCACGAGTTTGGCGACAAGGTCAGTTTTGGTAAAACAAACAAATTAACCACATAAACTTTCATCTTAACTTCCAATTTCAACTTTGTTCATTCTTTTGGGGAAAAATAAGATTAAGAATCCTAGGTAATTTCGACAGAATGTACTCAGCTACCGCCAAAATAAATTGTAGAAAATACGAATTATAATAAAATATTATTCCTTAAACTGTAGTAATTTGTTTATATACCTACATTTTTTCATACAGAAAGTAAAATAATAATACATGTTAGCAATTGGTAATTTGTGTACTTTTGCATAATTGTCTTTCACAAACAGACATTTTGATTCGAGATTCAGCTTCAACAGTCAAGTCAATAATATTGTGAAACCGTTTCAAGCACTTCTGTTGATACCGGAATACAAGCATAATTAACGTAATCAATTACGGGCTCTTCAATATTCTGTATATGTATTAAGATAATACAAGAATACAATCCACACATCATGAACACAAACCTATAAAATAATTAAATACACAAAAGGCTTTGGTTCAATTCATAACGTGATTGTTAGATTGTAGTTACAGATGATTTGGTTGGAACAGTTTGAACTGAACGACCAATCGTCACGTTTGTGGGGAAGTCATTAATGATTAGAGAAAAATGGTGGGATTTCCACTAGTCGTCGTACAATGAATGCCGCTCTGACGACGAAAACCAATGATCATCTGCAGACTGCCAGCAATATTAGTTCTGACGAGGTTTGGATATGACTGTGATATTAAAACCTCACTTTTATGGTTTTGACCTGTATAATCTGATGACCAATCGAACCAGGGTGAGGAGCAATAATTTACAGACCAAACAGATGATCAGCCACCTTTAATCATCTCATGGATCCATTGGATCAACCGGCAGTGTGTGTGTGTGTGTGTGTGGCTCACTAACACATTGTCGATCATACATTGTAGTAACCACGCACTGTCCACAGACTGTAAATAATCCAGTGACATCAACACCCACGCATTGATATTCATTCACAGTTTCAGTTTTCAGGTCATGTAAAATAGGATGTTTGGGATTAATGAAACTCCTGATTCAAGAATCTGTCAAATTATTTCTTGAGTTGATAAGTTCATAGAGACAGAAACCTTATTTTTAGAATTTCCCAGTTCCTACAGGGAGATTCTCGGTCAGATGGCCACCATAGAATATATCAATCGGTGTAAATAAGCAATATAGTTTGTTGATATTGATATAAAAATCCGAGTCTGCATATCGTGCCCTACCCAATAAAAGACAGATTTTTTACACTTAAGTGATCAAATATATTTATGAAAATTTACAAGGATATGAATAGATTTATTAGCATATAACATGGGTATTACAATAATCAGGGGATAAAAGATATTTTTAAATTATATAGATATAAATAAATTCTGATATCGTTGACTTCAGCAGTTAGAGAGGTTCAAGTTCTTTCACAGGGGTATTAATAGGAATATTCATTAAATGTAGCAGTGATAGGGAAAAATTAATTAATTGGACCCTGAAAACATAATGGGTAATAAATTAAAAAAATTTTACTATAGTTAAATTAGTCAAGATTATGTGAAATTTATGCAGTTGATGCAGATATTTAAATGCATAAAACATATTAAATTAATATGAATACTAAAATTAAATAAATTTGAAATAACTTAAGGTAATAACATAAAAAATCTGTAAAATTAAATAAAAATTTTAAAATCTCAATTATTCTCAAAGAAATTGAGCATAAAATAATATATGAGACTTATACAAGATTACTAGATGGAGGATTTCAATTTTATGAATTTTAGAATAACTGAGGATTAAAGATAATATGGGCAAGACAAATGTGGATGATTTTGTAATTCAAGATCTTTAAGGCAACACATTATTTAAGGGAACAATGAAATGAAGGAAAAGAGGTCTTGACGTAGGGAAGGAATATAAATAGACACACACAAGGGATCACATTTAGTTTTTCGGAAGGAAAAGCACTTTTTCTGTGCAGGACACTATCCTTTCAGAGGAGAAATAAGGAGAGAACGGGGAGGAAAACAACACGTCACTTATCTTAAAAATAAAGACCACTGTGGAACAACAAGGAACTCACTGTACAAATATGTTATAATAATTAAGCATTAGAAAAAATATATTAATTCAAAGAACAGTATTTACCCAAACAAGATTTTGATAAAATGGAATCTCCAGATTGCTCAAACTTTGAATAAATACTTTTACTAGAACATTGGATGTCTTTTATTATGGGTAAGGGGTATTTACGGTCCATTGAGCATTATAATCAGGGTTGATTCGTCTGTATGGATAACCTAGGCAGTCGTCAAGGGCACAAAGTTTTGGGAGCACAAAATTGAAGATTTAAAACTATTAAAAAATATATCTTGGCAATTCTGCACATAAGGCAGATGGATTACCAGGTAATGAAAGGTGAAGGGTTTGATGTAGAACCTATTTGACTTAAGATGTAGAAAATAGGAAAGCGTGCCCAAATGTTAAAAAGTACTCAGTTTGGGTACCTTACTGTGTGTAGCGGAGTGCAATGAGACACCTTGGACTTCACCCAGTAGGATTGTGTATCACTGGATTTCCCCCAAGATTTCGAGGGTTTAAAAAACATACCTTTGGGAAATTTCTGCAAAATCTAAAAATATCCTTTTTTTAAATTTGTACAAAAAAGTGTTATATAACTGTAATTTTGTGTTGAATCCGTATTTGAGACCAAAAAGCATTAAATGTTTGTAACTTTATTACATCATGTACTGATTGCCAAAGCTAAACCTCATTCTCTCTTGACATTTAGTCCATAATTAAAACTACATGGCTTAATTAAAACTACCAGAAAAAATGGCCGACTACCTACAGTCACAGTGAAGTGAACTCCAAGAAAAAGTGTGTATTTAAGTGGTAATAATCCAACAAAAATATTATTTACTTGTGCACAATTCTTACCTTGGACCACATGTAAGTAAATAAGCTTACATTCCTTCATGGAAACTTCAAAACTTCATCAAAAAACTAAAGTTTAAATATTGAACACTGACAGAGTAATTAAACTGTCAAGATTAAATCTTTAAAAATCTTTAAAAGTTCAATCATATAACTTAACAAAACTGTATTAACTACTACAAATTTATACAAGCTTTCCAAGAAAGTATCAAGATTAAAATAACTTAGAACACAAGCTATGAATAACTAAGACAACTTGATAAAAAGTGACGTCACTGCCAAGTCACAATCCAACAAATTCCACACCATACAGCGTTGGCACACCACAGCTGCTTGGCCACCTGTAACTAGACCACTGACCCCAGACATCAATGCGCATAAGTTTAATGTCACAGGAAGAACTGAAGATAAATCTGAGGCAAACCAGAAGAAGAAGGCCTATGATCTGAAAACTCAGGCGACTTAGGAAGGAAGCCAATGCAGACCACATATATCACGCTAATAACAAAACAAAAGCAGTTTGGGAACTCATAAATAGAGAAAGAGCTGCTAAGAAACCAATCAACATCAGACTTGAACCATTTAATAATCGACGGAATAAAAGAAACGGACCCAAAAGAAAATCGCTGACCACCTTAACACCTTCTTTGTAAATATAGCAGAAAACACGCTAAAGCAACACCAAATATCGAATGACAACTTACTGTATAGTCCATGCTACAATATAGATACCACAATGACAGAAATGACCCCAACCACAGCCAAAGAAATTAAACAAACAATCCGTTCATTGAAAAGTAAAAACCCTCCTCGGGTTTGGACGAGCTTTCATCATCAAAAAATCATAAAATTTTGCGAAGCTGAACTTCTGAAACCAATCCTTCACATCACTAACATATCCTTTATACAGAGCATATTTCCCAAAAAACTTAAAACATCAGGCCAAAGTATACCCTAAATATAAACAAGGAAACAAAGATGAAGCAACAAACTACCGTTCCCATTTCACTACTACCAACTGTATCAAAAATAATAGAGAAGATCACTCTTTCTAGACTACTCACTCACCTACAAGACAATAACCTCCTATCCAATAATCAACATGGCTTCAGAAAAGAAAGATCTACATCAACTGCAATATAATAGACCTTGTTGAATATATTACAGACAACCTGGAAGGGGCAACACCATCACTAGTATCTTTTTAGACTTGAGCAAAGCTTTCGACTGTCCTTGGCCATAAGCTCATCCTAGCCAAACTACAAACTCTTGGCGTCAAACAGTCAGCCTTTAAAATGGTGTTTGAGAGTTATTTGAACGAAAGATACCAAGTTGTAGAGGTTTTAAAACAGAGAAGAATGGGAGAGACCTGTACTGTTAAATCTGAAAAAACTACCTATGACTCGAGGGGTTTCCCCCCAAGGCTCCGTCTTAGGACCAGTGTTATATATTTTATTCACCAATGACCTGCCAATATTCTTGGAAATTCTTTGTTTGAAGGTTATTTTTGACGATGGAAGGATTGTGAAGGAAACAGGATTTTTCCGGACATTTTGCCATCGTTAAGTGAAACAAGAAAACAGTAACACTACGTTTCGAGATCTGCAATCTGATCTCTTTCTTCAGGTAAAGAAACTAACCTAATACATAATTACAAACTAGGTTAAAATAAACAAATCTTACTAAAGCGTTGTGGCACGCCTGAGTCAGGAATCACAACCTACATGTTGTATGTCAACTTCACTAACACTAAAGACATGCACTTAATAAAAAAACTATACAAAACACCAATCATTAAACTAAACTAAAACTACGGAATACAGGTCACAATATGTCTTCACTCGTCTACTAACCATTTACGACTGAATGGTTAGTACAACCAGTCAGTCGTAAATGGTTAGTAGACGAGTGAAGACATATTGTGACCTGTATTCCGTAGTTTAGTTTAATGATTGGTGTTTTGTATAGTTTTTTTATTAAGTGCATGTCTTTAGTGTTAGTGAAAGTTGACATACAACATGTAGGTTGTGATTCCTGACTCAGGCGTGCCACAACGCTTTAGTAAGATTTGTTTATTTTAACCTAGTTTGTAATTATGTATTAGGTTAGTTCTTTACCTGAAGAAGAGATCAGATTGCAGATCTCGAAAACGTAGTGTACTGTTTTTTCTTGTTTCACTTAACGATGGCAAATGTCCGGAAAAAATCCTGTTCCTTCACATTCTTGGAGAAAACTACACAAAATTCCATCATGTACGCAGACGATACTGTACTACTCTCAGCCCAGAAGGATGTTCAACAGCTAGAAATAAACTCCTACATCTCATTCAATATGGCCCAACAATATTGCAAATACAATGATCTGATCTTAAACAGCTTGAAAACTAAACAACTCACTCTAGGAACTAATAAAAACTATGTGTCCGAAATCCCTGGTATTCAAGAAACAGAGGACATGACTTATTTAGGAATAACACTAAATAATACATTGACAACTTATGCCTGAAGCTAAATTCATCACTCTATGCTTTGCGAAGGACCCATGCAACAAGCACTCTTGAATCTACCAAAATAGCGTACTATGCCCTATTTGAAAGTCATCTCAGGTATGGGATAGCAGCATGGGGGGGCACAACTCAATTTAACCTACTAAAAGTCCTCAAAATTCAGAAGAAAGCAATCCGGTTAATGGGGAAGCTAGGACCTAGAGAAAGCTGCACAGCTACTTTTAAAGAATTGAATATACTGACAGTGACTTCTCTATATATTCTGGAAACGATATTGTACTGCTTATCAAAAGACTTTCCTCGAAATAGTAATCTTCTTCAATGAACATAACACAAGACATGGTCAAGACTTTCCACTACCTCTTCCACAGAACAGCTGTATTTGAGAAAAAAACCAACCTATGCCGGGGAAAAAAACTTTTTAATGCTCTGCCAGAAGAAATTAAGAAAAATGGAAACAATCACATTAACATGAAGACTGCAATAAAGAACTGGCTCTTGCAAAGAACCATCTACACAGTGGAGGAATTTTACTTATGGAGACTGACAACTTGACAGAGACAAACGTGAACTTCTATATTTTATAACTATGTAAACTTTTTGTTAATTGACGCTACTTGTAATCTTAAAGATTATCAATAAAGAATTTTCTGATTTCTGATTTGTTTTGTGGGGAAACTTTCCAGGTATATTTAAACATGTTTAATAGTGTATTTGGTATTTGTTTAATTTTGGTATCTGTATTGTAAAAGATGTGGTTGCAACGTCAAGTTGTTTTGATTAGCAATTTACATTACATTGTAAGGCTTAATATTTAACCCTTTGAGGACCAACATTTTTTTAAAGTTTAATTTTTGACAGTACCAAAAAATATTTGTTGTCTTATAGAAATTGTTTATTTGCAGTCAGTGTGAAAAAAATCATAACTTGGGTAATATTTTTCATAACTTTTTAAGTTTTTCCACTTAAATGGAGTAAATTGGTGTATTTCAAAGAAACAAATTAATTTTTTTTTCATTATTACTATGCATGATTAAAACTTGCCTACAGCTCAGTTGGTCGCATAAAATATTTTAAATGACTTAAAAGCAGTAAACAGTACCAAAAGTAACAGTGAAGGGGCCTGTTCAAAGCACACAATGGAATATGTTGTGAAAAAACCTTTTAATTAGGGCAAAAATCCGACTTTCCAACTGAATGTTATGAAGATCAATGAAACTAAATTTATTGTGAAGCGCTGTACAATAGCTTACACTCTAAGCAAATCGCTTACCATTAATAGTAGTGTTATTTGATTTCTAATACAATTTACAAACTCTTCAAGAGACAAGAGCTTTAAAGTGTAGCAATGGGGGAGTTGACGGTACATGGCTAGATGTAAAATAATAATAATTCTAAGAAAATTTCTCAGGTGAATACACTCCCCAGTATAAAGACTAGGAACTACTTTGGAGTCCTCTTTGAGATTTTAGAAGAGGAGAAAGCCCATCTTGACATAAGCAAGCGAATTTATAACCAAAGAAAGTATCAATCAGCTGGTGGAAAACTTCAAAAACACTTCTTACCTGAACAATCTAGGGTGCTTACATTAGCAAACGGCCACGGAAGAGGGCGTGTTCACATATCCTTCAAGAAACAGCTTGGAAATAAGTTCACTGTTGAGACAATGTTTCAAGCCAAACGCATCACTGAGTGCTGATGAAGGACTTTACAGATGGGGATTGTGTTGCCATTTTCAGTGAAATTAATGATACAGAACAGGTAACAAAAGAAAACGAAAGTCTGTAAAGAGAACTTACGGAAATTGTAACTTCTTTAGTACAGAAAACGAATGTCATTGTACCTAGTATTCCTCATCGCTATGGCAATCCAGTCCTTAATCTGAAGATAGACAGAATTTTGGGACAAATAAATTGTAGAAGTGAATGTTTACTCAAAATTGGAAAAACTGCACACACTTATTTAGAACACTAAATTTAACAGATACAATCATACCAGGCATGGATTGCATTTTAGCAAGTCTGGAAAACTCAAAAACTCTTTCAGATGATAGCAAAAGCAATAGTCAGTAAAAACTTGAAGAAAAGACAAATAGTAATCCCCAATAAAGACTATTTTAAAGAGCCACTTCATGTACCTCAAACTCCATTTTCAAATACTCATGAGGTGTCAAGGAGATCTGAATCACCCTGGCTCGGCTGATCCTCTCCTACCTCTCACAACCAACAGCACATTACAGTCTCACATCTGCGACTCAATCTGCACACAGCAGCATGCCTGGTCGAAGATTTGTGGCTGCCCTTGCATCTCTCAGCACACCAACCCTTGCAAACTATATCTCTGCTTGCATCGCAACAGTACACATATCCAAGCAGCTGCAGGACGGCCTCTCCCTTCCCAGTTCTAGTATTCATGTACCTGTGTTCTCTTCTGCACTTTAAAACACAGAAAGCCCTTATCGTTCATACCTTCAGTGAAATGTCAGAGCAGTGTAGTGAATGTTCTAGTGATTTTTCTACATATAAATAAAGTCAATGTAATACAAACCTAAATCTGTTATGTCAAGTTTTTGGGCAGTCAGAATCCTTCATTAAATCCATGAATCTATGACATATAATGAATTACTTGTTGTGACTATGATGGGGGAAAGCTGTATATTTAAGAAGTTCTTGAGGTAAAATTTCCTAATTTGCCTTTGTAGAGAGGGTTTTATAATCTTGTCTGGTATGAAAATTAAACTCTTTGTTATAAAAATTATCACCAAAAGATGTTTTTTCCAAACTTTTATATCTGGTAGACTGCACCGAAGGCGTAGATATCTTGAAAAAGGCACTTTCATGAAACTGCAAAGTATTTTTAAAGTCTAGGGTGCAAAAACCCCTTGAGCCCAGTCCTGATTATAAACCATAAAGGTATTGTTGCTGTTTTGTCCAGCCAAGCAATACCACTTGTAGGAAATTCTGCATTAGTAAAGATTCAGAAAAAGGTTCATCAAAATTTGATTCAGTTTTGATAAGTACATGTGAATATGAAACTTTCTAGCAGTGTACACTTTGTTTTTGTTTTTTTCTTTTTATTGTTTTTTTTTCTTTTTATATTTTACACATTAATGCCAAACAAACAATTTCATTAATTTTTGGTGTAGTTTGGTTAATGGTTTTGGTTCAATTTCCGTTAGGTTTTGACTAGTATAGTGTTTTAGCAGCTCCCACTTTGTTTTTTTAATATTCCGCAAATGAATGCCAAACAAATACTGAAAGTAGGTAAACAAACAATTAAAATATGTTCTAAAAGTATTTTTTTAAATGGGTGCCGCCAAGCTTTCAACATAGTTGCTTATACAAAAATATCCTTGGATTTGGTCAAGGAAAGAGATACGAATTAAAACACAAGTAGTATGGCATGACTATATTTAAATTTAACGTAGTTATAACATGTAGTAAAGGGAAAAGAGAATTAAGTGGTGATAATTGCTGGCAATAGAATTTGAAAACTGTGGAATGGAAATGGAAAGGTCCAAGTAGGTTTTTATGTACTGAGATGATAGGTTAACTTTCATAGAATGTGGCTAATTCTGAAGGTCCTTGAGTTAGGCTGCCGCACATGAATTTGGATTGTTCCTAATAAGGATGAGATCTCCAATTTGGAAGGTGTATTATGTTATTTTTAATGGCCAAAAAGTTACTGTTAATGATGAAATGCAGGGCTCATTTTCTGTTGTGAATGACCAGCTCAGATCAAATATTGGTGAACAAATTTAAGAAACTCTACATAAAAATTGAACTAAATACAAATGGTGGTCTAAAATCATTACTGATTGCAATAACCTTTCTAAACAAAACTTTTTCATCAATAAAGAGAGACATATTACTTACTGGCAGTTCATCTTTGCCATTCCAAATTCCAGTGGGACTTGTCGTTGTTGCATGACTTGCTTAATGTTCAGGAGGGCTGGTAATGCTTGTACAACCCGCATTAATACTGAAAAACAAAACTAGATTAGATTCTCACTTTTATATTATCAGCACAACATACTAACTTCTCTTCTTGAACAACACACATACGCAATTCAAATTTCAGCATTTTAACTGTAGCTGTTAAAGTGTTAGCTGATGTACACCCAGTACATAGATCAGCTGGTCAGCTGATCAGAGGTTTGGCCAAAATAATAATAATAATTCATTAGGACTAATGGTTATAGTCTCGGCTCTCTAACCGAGAGATCACAGGTTCAAATCCTGGGCAGGTCCAATCATGTACTTTGACAATGAAAACCAGTGCACATCGAAAGCCAGCATAGCTAAGAAGTTGAGGCTTAAATGAGATAAAATAACAAATTGTTGTTTACTTTTTGACTTTTTGAAAATCATTCTGTTAAAAAACTTTTGAATAAAAATGTTGAGTTATTTTCCTTTATTTCTTACTTTATTTTATTGTGTTTTTTTAAATTAAATTATTAGTGTGTCAGGTGTTTAAAAAGTTTGATTATACCTGATTATACTGAACAAACACACCAACAATCTGGGTTTGCACGGAATGTGGAATCTGACACGTGAACAACAGGTCATCTTGACCGGGCCTAGCAGTCCCATAACCGCGTAACTAGTGTATTAAACTTTCCCAAAGAACATCCAACGAAAAAACCCAAAGAAATCAGGGAAATTTCTGTAAAAATATCTAAAAACCAGGATAGGATAATTGAAAATCTAAAATCCCACAACTGGGGAAAGCTTTCGTTTTGACTGAGGACGTTAATCTAAAACTTTCCATAACATCATTCAGACAAATTCCGAGTACTATCTGCCCATTATCAAGAACTTACTAACAAAGCAATTATAACAAAGCAGTGCCTGTTGTGATGGCCCTTTAACATATAGTTGTAAAACCCAGACCGGTAACATTGTACACATTTTCTATCAGTAAATTTTAGAAACATTATTTCAATATGCATTTTCATTTAGTGCATCATTTGATTAATTATTTAATTGCAATAATAAATTATAAATTCAATATAATCAATCAAATAAGTTAATAAATGAAGGAATGCACAGAGAATAAAATATGATTTAGTATAATATATGAATTTCTAATATAAAAGTACAGTTGTGTTACCAGTGAGCCTGGTCATTTTCCATACTTACAGTGGTCACAAAAATTTGCTAAAAAATATACTTAGCTTGTATCTAGGACACTACCAAGTTTGGGGAGAGTCGAGCAGGGCTCTATACTAACTATTGGAACAAGAAGCAACAGCCATTACTTGACACATTTAATTCTTGTATAAATTGGTCTCTCTCTCCATTCCAAATTTATAAATTGTAAGTTTATTTTAGATTTTAAACTCATTTTTAATTGTTTCATCTGTAAAAAAATGTATTTTGGTCAAACATAGGGAGAGTTCTTTTCTTTACTTTCCCAAATTAACTTAGGCTAGTAATCCGTCATCGTACTGAGCGGATCCATAGAATTTCTAAAGTATATACCATGAGGTGATACTTGTAAAATAAGTGCACAAATTTGAAGAGTGTTTACATCAAAGCTCCAGAGCATAAACTCTGCTTAGGGCAAACTTGAAGACAAAAAAAAATCACAACAAGGTAAAACTTATGCATATACATTGGTATACTTTTTTAAATTTTATCACAAAGTGAC